>NC_142944.1:48085880-48088380 GCF_046866305.1 Octopus bimaculoides | reverse complement strand
TTTAATATGAGAAGATAGAATAAAGTTTTTTTACAGAGATGTACTTGCATAGCAAGTGACGTGATCTGAGAAAATATTTTGGTAAATTAAATTTAAATGTTGAAGTGAATCTAACGGTTTTTGTGTATTTCTTAAATGGCTTATAAGCACCTTCCATGCTGCAATAGAATAAAGTATTTATTCCAAAGTACTAAAATTGTTTCAGCACATCAATATCGGCTGTTAATTGCTGAATGTTACACATTACATATTATACACATTGTACATGTAGCTCTTGAGCTGTATATTCAACTATTTTTTTTCTCCTTAGAAGCCCAGGTGGAGGGTAAAGTTAGTCACAGGGGCCCAGGTCTGAGAGGGTTAACTTGAAAATGAAGGACTCACTACAAGAATAGAATTTGATATTCTTAATAATTTTATTGACTCTAAATTTGAAATTTTGCCAGTGGTTGACCTCTTCAAACTGGCATCTACTTATCTTTTACCTTTTACTTGTTTCAGTCATTAGACTGTGGCCATACTGGGGCACCACCTTGAAGAATTTTTAGTTGAACAAATCGACTCCAGTAGTTATTTATTTCATCATCATCATCGTCGTCATCGTCATTTAACGTCCGCTTTCCATGTTGGCGTGGGTTGGACAGTTTGACTGGGGACTGGTGAGCCAGGAGGCTGCACCAGGCTCCAATCTGATCTGGCAGAGTTTCTACAGCTGGATGCCCTTCTTAACACCAACCACTCCAAGAGTGTAGTGGGTGCTTTTACTTGCCACCGGCATGAGGGCCAGTCAGGCAGTACTTGCAACGACCACGCTCAAAAGGTGTTTTTTATGTGCCACCTGCACGGGAGCCAATCCAGCGGCATTGGCAACGACCACACTTGAATGTTGTTTTACATATGCCACCAGCGCATGTGCCAGTAAGGCGTCACTAGCAATGATCACACTCGAATGGTGCTTTTTACGTGCCACTGGCACAGGAACCAGTCAGTGGCCCTGGCAATGGTCACGTTCGGATGGTGCTTTTAACGTTCCACTGGCATGAGTGCCAATCAGGCGGTACTGTCATCGGCCATGTCAGCAATTTTGTTTTCACTTGCTTCAACAGGTCTTCGCAAGCAAAGTTTATTGTCCAATGAATGAAGGGTACTCATAAGTTGGCTGGTTATACACCACTGGCATAGGCCACAGGTTATGGTCTCACTTGGTTTGTCAGGTCTTCTCAAGCACAGCACATCTCCAAAGGTCTCAGTCACTAGTCATTGCCTTGGTAAGGCCCAATGTTCGAAGGTTGTGCTTCATCACCTCATCCCAGGTCTTCCTGGGTCTACCTCTTCCACAGTTTCCCTCAACTGCTAGGGTGTGACACTTTTTCACACAGCTATCCTCATCCATTCTCACCACATGATCATACTAGTGCAATCGTCTCTCTTGTACACCACATCTGATGCTTCTTAGGTCCAACTTTTCTCTTGTTTATTTATTTATTTGTAAAGCCTGGTATTCATTCCGTTGGTGTCTTTTGCTGAACTGCTAAGTTATAGGGACATAAACACACCAACACCAGTTGTCAAGCTGTGATAGGTAACAAACACATACACAAAAACACACACAGTCATATGTATACATATGTATCTATACAAAATTAGACTCTGATTTCTTTACAGGGGATCAATTCTGCAAGATAAAGAATGGTTCTAAGAAGAATCAAATTGGGTGGATGTAGAGGCAATTAAACAGATAAAAAAAGTAGATACATTAAATATATTAAATATAATAATTTGGGTATGAAACACTAAATATGTTGACTTTATCCATTTCAGCCACATATTGTGATGAACCTCATCTACCAACATTATTATGGATCTCTGAGCCCTCAAAAACAGCTGTTGGACGTATAACACCTTTCTTCCACCCCTTTAATTTTCTGTCGTTTGTACCCTGTGTAATTTGGACCTGTTAATATAAATATCTTTATATTTATACTTAAAAATTCATCGCCTGAAAGTTTTCACCTTTTACTTTCTCTTGCTTTGAATGTAAACGTATGGTTCTAGGAACTTTCACCGTAAAAATTTTTACCACAGGAAAACGCGTAAGAAAACTCACCATAGGAAATTTTGCCATATAGGAAATTTTGCTGTAAGATAATTTCACCATATAGATAATCTAGAAAATATGGTAGGCAACCTGATTTAGAGAAACTGCAGATCTGAAAAAAATTGCCTTTTATATATATGTTTATATATGTTTTTTTATAATTCTATTTTAGATTTAACTGTTTTTTGTTTTTGTTTTGTTCTTTGTAAATGTTACTCTGTCTTTATTTGTTTCAGTCATTTGACTGCGGCCATGCTGGAGCACTGCCTTTAGTCAAGCAAATCGACCCCGGGACTTATTCTTTGTAAGCCTAGTACTTATTCTATCGGTCACTTTTGCCGAACTGCTAAGTGACAGAGGCATAAATACACAAGCATCGGTTGTCAAGCAATGCTAGGGGGA
>NC_142944.1:48058380-48065880 GCF_046866305.1 Octopus bimaculoides | reverse complement strand
ACAACGATAATGATGATGATGATGATGACAATGACAACTATGATGAATTTCATTTCCGAGCTGCCTTTCGTATCCTTTACCGCTAAAATTAATCATTCAGTTAATGACTTTTACCCATCACTAAGATTGTAGTTTTAATCATTTCACAACATCTTGCTTCACTACATCAAATATGTTAGCACTTACTTCACCATTAATTTTCATGCAGCAACTGCCGCTTCTGAATATATTTCCCAAGTCATTTCAATTTATTTTATGACCAGACACCAATACCTTTCATGTGTTCTGGCGTTCTAACAAAATTTGGCCAGTCTTTTGAGATCTTTTCATCAAAGCTACATCTAATTCTGAGCATTCTTTTGATATCTCCTCAAAGATATTCTCACATATGAAACATACTTTTTCTTTTTTTTTTTTTTTTGGCTCATGGGACGAGGTTATATGTCCTCTCGTACATACTACCATAATGACTATTAATAGTGATATGTTTATATCGCAACATATTTGTTAACAAAATAAAAATAAAGAAAATAACTAGGTTCTTTCCTGCCATTTTTACTAAGTTATAATGTCCAGATGTTCAAATGAGTTGATTATTGTGTCTGATATTATTCAGTGCATTGCCAGACCTGAAAAAAAAAATGTTCCTTTCATTCTCAAAATAGTTCCATAGCTATGTAGCAGTGTTTCCAAAACAAACACAGCAGGAAAAATATTTCTTTAGATAAGAAGTATAAAGCAGAACCTAATACCTGCTCAAGACCATGCCATTCTTGCTTTTGCAATGGAATTAAATCAACCATGCAAGTTCTTTTAACAATTATCACCATTTATCTTGCATTCAATGGACAACACGTTAAAAAGATATTGAAATTCCATTGTGATACATATGTATATGTGAGTGTATATGTAGGTGTATATATATGGATTTGTACATATGTGTGTGTGTGTGTGTGTGTATATATATATATATATATATATATATATATATATATATATATATATATATATATATATATATATATGTATATATATATATATTTATATATATGTATTATACAAAGGTGGGCACCGTTAATTGAAAAGTTAACTTCGTTAACCATTAATCCATTAACCAAAATGTTAACTTCAATAACTGTTAATCAGTTAATTCTTTTAAAATGTAATGGAAGTTATCAATAAACCATTAACGTGAATTTTTATTATAGAAAAAAAAACAAAAAAAAGTTTTTGCTCTAAAACCACCTAAAAACACCTTTAAAAAGTGCCATAACTATAAAATCAGCCTTTTGGGGGCTTTTTAAGATCTTTAGAATCCAAAAACTACAGTTTTTGGGGGGGTTTTTTAGGGTTAAAAGACTTTTAAAAGACCTAAAAAAAAAAGGCTGATTTCAGGTTTTTAAAGGCTTTTAGAGCCAGAAAGGGGTAAAAAGAAAAAAAAACTCAAATGAAACACAATATTAGTATTAAACTAAAAAAGTCTATTGATAAAGAGACTGTAAAAAAATAAAAATTCAAACAAATGAACAACACAATATATATAGGATTTAATTTTTCCTCTTCTTCTCGTTCTCCATTTTGTTCATGAGAGGCATGCTGGTTTTCATGAAAATTAGTATGTCAAAGTTTTCATCAGACAGGGATGATCTTTTGGCCCTCAAAATGTTCTTGCCCAAAAAGAACAAACACTGTGTTGAACTTGATGAACAAGTCTACCAACACTTGCTCACCCAAGAAGGCAGCATCTATCAGCAGGTCCTTGGAGTTAGTCTCCAACCAGATCTTGACCAAATTCTGGGCCATGTCTTTGAATGACCTTGGCTCCTGCTGCTCTCTTTTGGCTGGGTGACACCACTGAAGAAATCCTCCTCCTTCTCTTTGTTGTTGCTGCCTCCACAGCTGCTGCTCACTTCATCAGACTTAAAAATAAGTATTATTAGTAAATTTTGGCACTTGTGCCATTGACATTCTATGAGCACTCAAGCCAGTGACACGTAAAAAGCACCTGGTACATGTTATGGAGTGGTTGGCATTAGAAACTGAGCCGAAACAGATTGAAACCTGGTACAACTTTTTGGTTTACCAGTTCCAGGCAAGCCGTCTAACCCATGTCAGTATGGAAAATGGACGTAGTATGACGATGATGATGATGATGATGATGATGATGATGATGATGATGATGATGATGATGATGATAATGATGATGATGATGTAGTTTGTTTTACTTTATTTATTAATTCATCTATTTATTTATCCTTTACGTACTTTTTCATATGCTCTCATCATTCTGAGAGTGTAACATTAATGGCTATCCCAGTAGAATTCTGGACAATATTTACAGTCTCATTAAGTATAAGAAAACACATTGAATTTACAAAGAGGATGTGTGTGTGCGTGGCTATGTTTATGCTCATATGTGCATGCATATATGCATGAATGTACACATGCATGTGGGCAATCATGCATGTGGGCAATCATGCATGAGTCTGCACATGCATGGTGTGTGTATGTATATATATATGTATGTATGTATGTATGTATGTATGTATGTATGTATATATGCATGTATGTATGTATGTACATATGTATGTATGTGTATAGATAATCTATATGAAAATTCATTATGATAATATCATATTGATAATGCGGTATTTAATAAATAAGTATTGAAGATAAAATAAATGCTATCAGATAAGGTTATAGGATTCAGAAAATTTATAAACATAATGTAAAAGTTTTCTGAATGTTTTCTACTTGAGAATGCTATCTAAATGAGATTTGTTTTGGGGAAAGTATGAGAAATCTTTAAAATCCATTGATCAATGGACTGATAAGCTAGAAAAAGAAAAAGTGTAAAAAAATATATAAAAATAAAGAAGACGAAAGTATTTTACTAATGCTGAATAGGTTTAATCTTTATTGATTGATCTGAGAGAGTTCACTTCAGTATATTGAATCAGCATAAAGAACTGCATTTCAGGAAAATCTGAACAAATGCATTGATTTCCCAAATACAAACATTGCAAATGTTAAATATTGAATCAGATGCTGTATCAATAAAGATTTGCGTTTAAGAGTTTTCAATACATTTATTGATTTATCTTCCAACATTCAAACAAATATTTTCTCAGCATTAAAAGCTATAGCATTCGGATCGTTTCCCCCACCCCTTATAATGCTTATTTTGCCTAGTACTCTTATATGAAAAGAAATAATTCTCCAGTAGTATAATTCTTCAGCAAATTAATTCTTCAGCAAAATAAATTCCTCAGCAAAAAAAAAAAAAAAAGAGAAAAAAAAAATAAGAGAAAAAAAAATTCCTCAGTAAAATAATTTCGCAGCTAAATGATTGTTCTGGAAGATAATTCTTCAACAAAATTCTTTTTTTAATTTTTCTTAGTGCTCACAACTTTTTGTCGGGTATCAAGATGAATGGTGATGTTAGTGGTGGGAGGATGACACAGAATTATCCTCATACCAGAGAGCCTAGTCAGAATATCTGCAACAGAATGAACTCTGCTAAAGTACATAAAAGGATCATGTAGTGGTGTTAAACTGGGCAGCAGGTTAATCCTTTTGTTACCATATTTCTGTTAAAATACAAGGCCTTTGTTTCAAATAATTTTGAAAATAATGAAGAATTTAGTGAAATAATTGTCATTATAAAGTTAGTGTCCAAGGTGGGTAGCTGGCAGAATCATTACAACACCAGGCAAAATGCTTAGTGGTATTTTGTCGATTTTTACATTCTGGGTTCAAATTCCACTGAGGTCAACCTTGCATTTCATTCTTTCAGGGTTGATAAATTAAGTATCAGTGGGACACTGAGGTAGATGTAATTGACTAGTCCCCTCCACCAAAATTTCAGGTTTTGTGCCTTTAGTAGAAAGGATTATTAAGTTGGTGTTCAAGAGAGCAAGCTGGCAGAACCATTAGCACACCAGGTAAAATGCTTAGTGGTATTTTGTCCATCTTTATGTTCTGAGTTCAAATTCCATCAAGGTTGACATCGCCTTTCATCCTTTTGGGGGTCAATAAAAAAAGTAACAGCTGAGTACTGGGATTGATAGAAGGTTGATAAAGGCGGCGAGCTGGCAGAAACGTTAGCACGCCGGGCGAAATGCTTAGCGGTATTTCGTCTGCCGCTACGTTCTGAGTTCAAATTCTGCCGAGGTCGACTTTGCCTTTCATCCTTTCGGGGGTCGATAAATTAAGTACCAGTTACGCACTGGAGTCGATGTAATCGACTTAATCCCTTTGTCTGTCCTTGTTTGTCCCCTCTATGTTTAGCCCCTTGTGGGCAATAAAGAAATAAGAATATACTTACCCCTTCTGCTGAAACTGTTGGTCTTGTACCAAAATCTGATTATCAAGCTGGTGTTTGGAACAAATTAACAAAGAATTTTGGTGGTTGGTTTTAATTTAGATCCCCCATTGAAACAAGATGTTTGTATCCTAGAACCTGAAGTAGTCTCAGGCAGATTGTTATCAAAATGGTTAAGCAATTTTCTTTTTGTTTTTTTCATGTGTCATGCCAACATGTGAATGGGAAGATCATGGAAAGAAGACAATGGGAAACCATCACTGTGGATTTCCCAATGTCTTCTCTAGGTTTGTTTTCAGTTTACTAATTTACTCTGCTAATTTCCTACCCTCTCCAAAGTTTACTCTTGAGTCACAAACCTATTTATTCTTTACACAAGGTGACTACTTCACATGACATCAGAGCATGTCTATATACCAGTAGTCCTTCATGACATGTCTAGAAGTTGGCCTTCCTGCAAGTCCTGTTGCCTTAGGTACAAGGCCAGTTTTTACTATATGGTCTATAACTAGGGCCTTTGACAGACACTACCACCCCAGTTCAGAGAAGATGTGGGAGTTGTGGCAGTTACGCATAATACCCCAAACTCCTGAATTCTTGATGCAGTTAAGCACTAGCATTTTAGCTGATCATATCTGACCCAAATATTCTTCCTGTTTTATGTTCAAACTGGCTTGATCCGGCATCTCACACCTACCTTACAATGTCATTCTGAAAATAAACTATCACATCATTAAAATCTCAAAGCTATGAGATAATGCAGGATTAATTCAAAACAGCGTGAATAAATAGGCACAGGAGCGGTTGTGTGGTAAGTAGCTTTCTTACCAACCACATGGTTCCAGGTTCAGTCCCACTGCGTGGCATCTTGGGCAAGTGTCTTCTACTATAGCCTCGGGCCGACCGAAGCCTTGTGAGTGGATTTGGTAGACGGAAACTGAAAGAAGCCCGTCGTATATATATATATATATATGTATGTGTGTGTATGTTTGTGTGTCAGTGTTTGTCCCTCCAACATCGCTTGACAACCGATGCTGGTGTGTTTATGTCCCTGTAACTTAGCGGTTCAACAAAAAGAGACCGATAGAATAAGTACTAGGCTTACAAAGAATAAGTCCTGGGGTCGATTTGCTAGACTAAAGGTGGTGCTCCAGCATGGCCGCAGTCAGATGACTGAAACAAGTAAAAGACTAAAAGAGTAAATAAGCATTACATTTGACAATAATCTGAATGCAAAAGGACATAGATTAAAAATACCTCCCAAGAATATGTAGGATTCATCTAAAAGTCATCCACACAATTCTTGTCTTCTTAATTCTTTTTAAAAGACTTAGGTTGACTTCAAAGTAAGGTTGAAAATTCTTTGTCAAAGAGTCATGCTGTGGGATTTAACCCAGAACCAGAGAATTGCTAAAGAACTGCTTAACTACATAGTTCAACATTTACCTGCACTGATACTGGTGTGTCTTTGTATTCGTTCCCACACTGTTTGAAAACAGATGCTGGTTTGTTTACATCTGCGTAACTTAGCAGTTTGTCCAAAGAGACTAACAAAATAAGTATTAAACTATAAAAAAAAGAGTAAGTATTTGGGAATGTTTGTTTGACTGAACTCATCAGGGCAGTGCAATGACTGAAAAAAAATAATAAAAAAAAATATATAAAAATATATATAGGAGTAGCTGTGTGGTAAGTAGTTTGCTTACCAACCACATGGTTCCGGGTTCAGTCCCACTGCGTGGCACCTTGGGCAAGTGTCTTCTACTATAGCCTCAGGCCGACCAAAGCCTTGTGAGTGGATTTGGTAGACAGAAACTGAAAGAAGCCTGTCGTATATATATATATATATATATATATATATATATATATATATATATATATATATATGTATGTATGTGTGTTTGTGTGTCGGTGTTTGCCCTCCCACCATTGCTTGACAACTGATGCTGGTGTGTTTACGCCCCCGTAACTTAGCGGTTCGCCAAAAAGGGACCAATAGAATAAGTACTAGGCTTACAAAGAATAAGTGCTAAGGGGTCGATTTTCTCGACTAAAGGTGGTGCTCCAGCATGGCCGCAGTCAAATGACTGAAACAAGTAAAAGAGTAAAAGAGTAAAAGAGTATAGCTTTTACTGATTGGCCAATATGTAAGTCGGGCAATTAATTTCAATCACCATTGTTGTTACTGCTGATAAAAACTGAACCTGATTATCCAAAAGAATAAAGATTTTTAGATGTGTGTTGAGAGATAAAAAATGTTGAGCACAAATCCAGTTTGAGAGATATTGAGAGATAAGACACATGGCGACAATTGGGGATTTTTATCTTATCGAAATAGAAATATAAAAGATGAGGTTGATACACAGGGAAACATTTCTCAATTATTGGAGAATGGATGAGTTAAAAACTGTATAATACTAATGAAACTAATGGTGATTGGGTATCAGCAAATAGTGATGGTAATAGTAATACTAGGTATTACTAATAGTAATGGTAAAAGTAATACATAGAGTGCACAAAATGAAAAAAAGAATTTTATGCAATGAGAAAGAAGAGAATCTAATGTGTCTAGCAGAAGCCACCCCACATTCTCTCTCTCTCTGTCTTTCTCTCTCCTTCTCTCTCTGTTTCTTCCTCTCTCTGTCTCTATCTGTCTGTCCCTCTCTTCCTCTTCCTCCTTCTCTCTCATTCTCTCTCTCTCTCTGATGAGGGATTCTGTCCGAAGCAGGAACAATATAAGAGAGAATGAAAATGTTCACACCATAAATGTGCTGTGAGATGCTTAAGGATTTGATACATTTAAATCACGTTAACAAGTCTGTCTTATCACAAAGGATAGCAAACTTCAAAACACAAGCAATATAGGTGGGAATTTTTCTCTCAGGACTATTCTTGCAGCATTCAGTCTTATCATGGTCAATTACAAACAAACATATAAAACATGACTTTACATGATAATATTTTCCTACAAGCTGTTACATGTGACATTAAACATACACACACACACACACACACACACACACACACACACACACACACACGCATACATATATGTATAAATGTTTTGTTTCTTAAGTTCAGTTATAATAAAAACAATTTTATATATATTTATACATATATATTGTCCGCAGAAGCCATGATAGATTGTTGACCAGACCATTCAATTTTTTTTCTCC
>NC_142944.1:48048380-48053380 GCF_046866305.1 Octopus bimaculoides | reverse complement strand
ACAGCTGGGAATTGATTGCTGATGAGATTGGGAGATAACGCCCTACTTTTTGTCCTCATAGCTGACAGGTGGAGTAGTTGAAGAAGGATGACACAGCCGGAAGCTGATGACCAGCAGCAAAGGGACGTAATCCCCATTGTTTGTATCTGTATCATTTCCCCCTCCATATTTTAAAGAGGCCATAGGCCAACAGATCTTAGGGTCCAAAGATATGCCGTAAAGGTACCCTTTATGGTGAGAAACCCAGGGTGTCCCTATAAACCGGCCTTCACCAGTAATAAATATATATATATATACATACATACATGTATGCATATATATATATATGTGTAGATATATATATATGTATATATATATATATATATATATATATATATATATATATATATATATATACATACATACATACATACATACATACGCACACATACATACATACATACATACATACATACATACATACATACATACATATGTATATGTGTATAATTAACATAATAGGGTAAAAATTCGATATTAATTAATATCAATTTAATACCAGGAAACTAGCACATTAAAAGAATCAGAAGAATCACAAGTACAATAATCCTATCAGAATCTTTGAAAATTTTTATCTTTGAAAATACATATATATACACACATATACATATGTATGTATGTATGTATGTATGTATATATATATTACATGGAAAAATGCAAGCAAAAGAAATACTATTCTTAAGATTATAAACCTGGAAAAGTTCAGGACAAGTTATTACATCTGGTAAACTACAGAACAAGAAAATTTTTACTTAAAATATTGCAGCTAAGGATAAAGTTTCAAATAAAATATTTAGATTTAGAAAATATTAGCTTTTATTAAAACTAAAAATTTTATTACAAGTTATTACTTCTATTTGTTATTACTTGTTACTTCAATTAAAAATTTAAAATAACTCAAAATATTTTTTTGCACTTTAAATATATACCATTTTACTTTGCATAAATCTTTGGTTATATTGGTACTTCTGGCTCTCATTTTTAAAGTATTCTGGTATGTCAATATTTTAACAAAATGATGGCACTTTTTTTAATTATAATTTTACTTTGTAAATTAAAATCAAATAATTTTTAATATTAAAATTTTATCCTTAACTGCAATATTTTAAGTAAAAATTTTCTTGTTCTGTACTTTACCAGATGTAATAAGTTGTCCTGAACTTTTCCAAGTGCCATAAACTTGTCCTGTAATATTCCAGGTTTATAATCTTAAGAATATTATATCTCTTGCTTGCATTTTTCTATGTAATCCATGTTTTATCCAGGCTGTGCTATCATGCTAATTAATAATGTGTCAATTAATTATTTAAGATTTTACCTTATTGAAAATTGCCTCTCATTTATGTTGACATAATTAAACTAATTGAAAATTAGCAATGTCATTGATAATTTTTTCTTGACCTCAATGATGCCGGTGACATATATTAAAAGTCCCCTTATAGAACTATATGCATAAAAGAGTATAGAACTATATTATCACCCTCAAATTTGAGAAATAAACATGCATAACTTTTTTCTTTTAAAACTTTATTGCATGAGATAGATACCATGAAATTCCTCGAATTGAGCTCTATCATTTAAGCTTAATTAAAATATAGTTTGTTTTTAAAATAAAAATGTTAATTGTACTTAAATCCAATTTTTTGCCTTGCTTATATTTTCTTCATGATATTTTACCTCACAACTTTTTTGATACAATTTTTTGTTGCACGGGACCAAAACTATGAAATTCTTCATGCTTTCTTTTATCATTGAAGCTAAGATAGATATATTTTGCTTTCAAAGTATAAAAAAAAGTTATTTAGATCCCAACTTGATTGGAGGTGTTACTTACTCTTCTATGATGTTGTTACAAATTTTGATGTAAACTTTTTCTACTGGACTAAATCTCAATTTTTCCTTACCAAAATGTAGCTAAGGACCAGTCCTCTTCAAAAATGTTAATAGCTTCAATTTGATTAAGAACTGAATTAGCAACAAACTCTGAAAGATGCTGCATGTGAGTAAACTGTGGCCTTGAGAATATTATTCAACTACCACCATAGTTGAATGATATATATATATATATATATATATATATATATATAAACTAATTAATTATACTACTACAAGGAGAGGGATGGCAATGACTCTGAACTCTCAGCCTGCTGGCTTTCATCAGATTGGCAAAATTTCGAAGTCACTATCAGAACATTTCTTGTGAAAGTATGAAAGTGTAATAAATATGAACTCTGTAAAAAGTATTGAGTAATTTTTCATTTTAATGCTGCATTGTTTTTATTTGAACTTGACATAAAAAAACAAACATTAATATTGTTGACAATGATGCAAATAAACAAATAATATTGGTTGCTATACGAGGGTGCTTAGAATGGCACTCAATGTCTCCTGGAAGAGTCATACAATAAACGCGGACTTATACCAGGGACTACCAAAAGTAACATTGAAGAAACAGCATAGAAGGATGGGGCTAGCTGGACACTGCATCAGACACACCGATGAAATTGCTAACAAGCTAGAGCTCTGACAACTAACGGAAGGAAGAACCAGGAGAGGAAGGAGGAAGACGACATGCTGGAGGATACTGGTATAGAAGGGGTACAGGAGCTGAGGACCATTATGGAAGATCGAGATGAATGGGGAAAACTTGTAGAAACAGTTTTGGGGCATCCTGAGGGATGACCTAGATAGATAGACAAACAGATAGATAGACAAACAGATAGATAGATAGATAGATAGACAGACAGATAGATAGATAGATAGATAGATATCTTTTTATTATAGCCACACAGGGCTAAATACAGAAAATGGACAAATTACAAAGTAGAGCTTTTGGGGGGGGGGAATAATTTGGATCAAAAGGGATCACGGGAAGAAAAAAAAAAAAAAACGTGGGGGGAGGGGCGATCAATAGGGATCGTGTATCACAGTCGATGTAAAAAACGGGGAACAGATTAGGTTTATCCGTGGAGAGAAAAGCCTACGGAAAAGACCACGGTCACCTCAGGCTTTTTTTTTTAAAGGTACATGAAAGTAAGTACCTTCTCTCTTTTTGTCTCTTTTTGTTACAAGTCTATGCTTAAAATGGTGTTGTCTTTCATTCTTACCATTCTTGCCACATTTACCCATTTTTTATTGAAACTTTCATTCGACAACACCTTCCTCTCTATCCTCATCCTCCTTTTCAAGTGGTACTTGAAAAAGTTGACGAGGGACTGACCAGAGAGGAAAGTGTTTGTTTGTAGACCTTTCAAACGCGTCCACCACACGCATTCTTTTGCCATAGCTATCAGTGTTACAAAAACCGTTTTTCCTTCCCGTTTAAAGGAAGGTGGCGGAACAATATTCACGATAGACTCGGCTGATAAGTGGGCTCGTCCCACACGCGACAACAGCCGTTCGACGAAGGTCCACAACTCTGAAATATCTGGACACTGCACAAGTGCGTGCAGAACGGTTTCGTCGCTCTGACCGCATCTCGGGCAGGTCGGTCCGGTGGTTTTCGAACCGTGTCTGTAGATCTTCTCTCGAACTGGTAGTGCGTCTCGATAGCATTGCCAAGCCAGGGATCTCTGGAAATTATCCATAGGCCCCGGCCCGAACGTCGTCTTGAAAAGGCGGGTTAAGAATTTCTCGTCGACACCCAGGTTTGCCCCGAGAGTGTCGTCAGACCTCCCCTCCACTAGTCCTCTATAGAACGCATTGGTCATTTCGAAGTTGCACAAGTTTGATCCCGGACGGCAGAGCTGTTGTAGAGCTTGGCGACACTCGCGGTGCCATTCGCCCAGTTTCGGTCTCTTCCTGATCCATGTTTGCAGTTCGGTGAGTGAGACGAGCTGCGGGAAGGCGTGCCTCACAAACGGCGCCCACACCTGTTCACCGTCGTCAATGAAGTTCCAGAGATGCCGCAGTCTCAGCGCATGTCTGCGCATCATTAACCACGGCATCCCCAGTCCTCCACGTAACGGTTGTTGACAGCAAATGGATCGCCTCACCATCGGAACGCCACCCTTCCACAGAAAGCGGAAAAGTATGCGTTCTAGTTTCGTGATGGTGGCATCGGGACAAGGCACGACGGTCAGGCGGTAATCGATGACTGATGCGATATACACATTAGCCACCTCCGCCCGGCCTTTTAGAGATAACTTTCTCTCAGCCCATGTTTGGCTGAGTTTGATCACTCTACTGGTGATCTCGTCCCAGTTCTTATCCATTTGGAGGTCCGGACTGAACCAGACCCCGAGCAGTTTAACCGATCCGTCCGTCCAGCGTCCCACTACGGAGTCACTGTTGGACGGTATGGGCTTGCTTCTCCAGGTGCCGAGTAACAAACCCACTGACTTTTCCCTGTTAATTTTTGCTCCTGTCACCGTTTCGTATTGTTTAAGTGTCTCGCCTAGCATCTCGACGTGCTTTTCGCTCGACACTATGACGGTGACATCGTCCGCATATGCAGACACGCTCGTCCCGCAACCCAGCTCTCGTGGGATACCCCTCAGTGTCGCCAGCTTCCGCAGTAGTGGTTCGATCGTCAATACATACAGAAGCGCCGACAAGGGACATCCCTGACGGACCGAACGCGTGATGTCGAACGGTTTTGACAGGTGACCGTTTACCCGTATTACCGATCGGATGCCGCTATACAAGGCAGCGATCCAACCGCGGAAGACGGGACCAAAGCCAGCTGCCCTGAGGACGGCCGCTAGGTATCGATGGTCGACCCTATCGAAGGCTTTAGATTGATCTAAATTGATCAGCGCCCCACCCATGCCAGGATCCTTAACTACCCTGTCCATGATGTAGCGCATGAGGTGGAGGTTGTCATGGATACTTCTGCCCGGTACGGCGCATGTTTGCGCCCTGTTGACCAGTTTATCGATGACAAGCGTCAACCTCTCGGCTATTACTTTGGCCAAAATTTTCAAGTCTGCGTTGAGCAGAGTGATGGGCCTGAAATTATC
>NC_142944.1:48033380-48043380 GCF_046866305.1 Octopus bimaculoides | reverse complement strand
CAATCTAAGTACGTCTCTAGTTTTCTAGGTATGAGTTCTACTCACATGTCAAGTTTCATCAAAATCGATAAAACGATGTAGGAAGAGTTTGATAACAATGCCACAAACAAACACACCCACAGATTTCCACATATGTAGTAGATATATATGTGAGGTGGTATCAAAAAGTTCCTGGACTTGTGGTTGTATGTTTCCTGTCAAGATAAAATTGCAATGTAAACTGTGATGTCATTAAGTGCAAGCCGATAAACAGAGAAAGACTCAATGAATTTACTAGAATTATGAAGAAAAATCATTACCTATTCAGCAAAAATTTTTTGGGTTTTGACCATTGGATGAATTTAAATTAAATAAAATTATATTTTGTAAAATAGATAAAGAATAAAATAAAGTAACAGTCTCAAATTTTGACACAAGTCCAGTAATTTCAGGGAAGTGGGTTAGTCGATTATATTCACTCCAATATGTGACTGGTACTTATTCTATAGACCTCAAAAGGATAAGTTGACTTCAGAGGAATTTTAACTCAGAAAATAAAGATGGACAAAATTATGCTAAGCAGTTTGCCTAGTGTGGTAACAATTCTGCCAACTTGACACCTTAAAATAAAATAAGATGGCACAATACTCTTTTACTCTTTTACTCTTTTACTTGTTTCAGTTATTTGACTGTGGCCATGCTGGAGCACCGCCTTTAGTCGAACAAATCGACCCCAGGACTTATTCTTTGTAAGCCTAGTACTTATTCTATCGCTCTCTTTTGCCAAACTGCTAATTTACGGGGATCTAACCACACCAGCATCGGTTGTCAAACGATGTTGGGGGGGGGGGGGGGGGAAACACAGACACACAAACATACATATATATATATATATATATATATATATACATATATACGGTGCGCTTCTTTCAGTTTCCCTCTACCAAATCCTCTCACAAGGCTTTGGTTGGCCAGAGGCTATAGTAGAAGACACTTGCCCAAGGCGCCATGCAGTGGGGCTGAACCCAGAATGATGCGGTTGGTAAGCAAGCTACTTACCACACAGCCACTCCTGTGCCTAGTTAAACAATCAATTCTAATTTCTGTCAGTTTGTGAATGATTAGTCATGGCTGTGTGTGTTGGTGCAGGTGTAACTGTGTGGTAAGAAACTTGCTTCTCAACCACTAGTTCCAAGTTCAGTTCCACTGCATGGCACCTACTTCTACTGTAGCTTCAGACTAACCAAAGCCTTGTGAGTATATTTGGTAGGTGGAAACTGAAAGAAGCCCATTATGTGTGTGTGTGTGTGTGTGTTTGTGTGTGTGGGTGTGTGTGTGTGTGTGTGCGCGTGTGTATGTATGTATTTATGTGTCTTTGTGTCTGTGTCTATTACCTCCACCTTCACTTGACAACTGATGTTGGTGTGTTTACATACCCATAACTTAGCAGTTTGGCAAAAGAGACTGATAGAATAAGTACTATGCTTGCAAAGAGTAAGCTCTGGATTCAATTTCTTCAACTAAAACCATTTTCAGGCAGCACTCCAGCATGGCCACAGTCAAATGACTGAAACAAGTAAAATAATAAAAAAATAAAACTATAGCACAAAGGAAGCTTTTAATTCTAGTAAAATAGAATTAATATATTTATATGTTATTAGGATATATAGGCACAAGTGTGGCTGCATGGTAGAAAGCTTGCTTTCAAAGTACATGGTTCTGGGTCCTACTTGAGCAAGTATCTTCTATTTTAGCCTAGGGCCAACCAAAACCTTGTGAGTGGATTTGGTAGGCAGAAACTGAAAGAAGCCCATTGTGTGTGTGTGTGTGTGTGTGTGTGTGTGTGTGTGTGTGTGTGTGTGTGTCTGTTCTCACCTCCAGCACTTGGAAACCAGTGCTGGTGAGTTTACATCCCTGTAACTTAGCAGTTTGACAAAAGAGATAAATAGAAAATGTACCAAGCTTTAAAAAAATAAGTACTGAGTTGATACATTCAACTAAAAATTCTTCAAGGCGATGCCCCAGCATGGCCACAGTCTAATAACTGAAACAAGTAAAAGATAAGAGGGGTCATTAATTAATAGTATATTTATTTAGGAAAGCTTAGAAAGTTCTTCTAAATAAATATGAACATAACATTAATTCATTCCATTTATTTATTTGATGAGGGTAAAATTTAAGAATCTGCCTCATTTCCTCAAAGCATAAATTACACCAAGCATTTGCTGCATTATAAGGCAAGGCTCTACTTATTATAAACCATTCAGTATGAAATCTAATATCATTATTCCAATGTATGCTAAGTTTTGGTAGAAGCTCTCTGGATTTCGAAAGAATAGAATGGCATCTAATTCCTCCTTTTCTATGGTATTTTAGTCAATCAAGCAAAGGACCAATTAAATATGTTTATTTCAATATGTAACAATTATTATAGTAGTTTTCCAAATTCCAGTGATGAAGTTTCTGTTCCTTTCCAAGAAACCAGCTCAATTCTTTGGTATGGATTCTAATAAATTATAACTTGTAAAGACATACACACACACGCGCGTTCATACACATGCATACATACATAGACTCATAGATGCATACATACACAAATAAACATACATACATACACACATGTATGTATATATGTATATAGTCATACATGCGTACATACTTACATATATGCATAGATGCATGTGTATACACATATACATATATACATAAACACACACATATATATACATATATGCATACATATATACATCCATCCATACATACATAGCTACATTCATCCACATATGCATAAAATCATTCATCCATCTATTCATGCATACCTACATACATACACAGATGCACATATGTATATATACATATATACATACATGCACATGCACACACAGACAAACATACATAAATACACATTCACATACACATATACATACATACACACATGCATACATACACAATCACACACACACGTACATACATCCTTACATACATACATATATACATATATATATATATACACATGAATGCATGCACGCATGCACACACACAAACACACAAACACACACACACAATCACACACACACGTACATACATCCTTACATACATCCATACATACATATATGCATATATATCTACACACATGAATGCATGCACGCATGCACACACACACACACACACACACACACACACACACACACATACACAAATGACACCTGGGAGAGGAAACAAAAAGCAAAAACAAAGTTACTTGAAATTCCTATTCAGACAGCACCTGAAATTTAGCTCCAGTATCTGCTGTTTTAGGTTATTTTTCCCAAGACTATTCCAATTGTTTTCAATACATTTACAGCCTGTTTTGACATTTTCACTGCTTAATTTAGTAAATGTTTATAAAATTCCTTTATCTTTATTTTTTTATTTATTCATTTTTTTTTCTGTACTTCATCCTGCAACTAAATCTTACTGTTCCTACTGATAGAAAAGTAATTCTCACCAAATGCTGTCTTTAACACCTGGGTCAGAGTTACAACAAATATCTAACAACATATATGTGTGTGTGTGTGTGTGTGTGTGTGTGTGTGTGTGTGTGTGTGTGTGTGTGTGTCTGTGTCTGTGTCTGTGTCTGTGTGTTTATGTACATATGTATGTATATGTATGTGTATGTGTGTGTAGGCTGTGTTAACCTCATGAAGGGATGGTTTCGTCCAAGGATATACTGGTTCAATACATTGTATTTTGGGGGAATGAATTTCCTAAAAATAATAGGTATATATAAAAACGTATAATTCATATTCATTTAAAAGAAGAAAATGGAGACTGAGAAGTTAATAATTGTTTATTATTAACAGCAAGTTGGTCATCTTCACTTACACCCATTTCTGTAAGTGAAGATGATAAATTTGCTGTTAATAATAAACAATTATTAACTTCTCAATCTCCATTTTCTTCTTTTAAATTTATATATATATATATATATATATATATATATATATATATATATATATACAGGCTGTGATAGGGTAAATTGTTGCCATTTTATATTTTAAATTTCGTGCCTGCACATAGTTTGTTTTTGATTTTGTCCACTACATAGTATAGTAGGGGCAGTTGGGCATCATCTGTGAGAAAATCAGCACCATGATGCAATTCACTCTGCCAGAAATTTGGAAACAACATACTGTACTGCTTGGTATTTGCGCTGGAAGCTCCAATACAAACATTTCAGAGTGTTTGGGTGTCAAGCTGAGGACATGTACCGAGAGTGATAAAAATCAACCATTCAGTTAACATCATGGTATTTTGTGTGATCACTAGTGATGGTGATGTTATGCCTCCATTCATCTTCTTACACGGCCTCAGACTCAACACATGTGCCTAGGGGTGGTAGTACTGCCCTGGGTGAACAGGGTGGCTGCTGAAAGACCCTATGTCTGGCAACAGGACTCTGCACCATGCCACACATGTAGGAGAACCCAGTCGTGGCTGTCAGACAATTTCTGCAACCACATCACCCCCAAAATCTGGCTACCTACCTCCCCAAACTGCAACCCCCTTGATTATTATGTGTAGGGCGCAGTTGAATGAGACCAACAAAACTGCTTGTAACACCAACGATGAACTGAAGGCAAGGATTATGGCAGTATTCACCAATTCAAACAAAGGGATCATCCAGAAGACTTACAAGAGATTTTGAAGTCATCTGGAGGCTGTGGTTGAAGCCAATGGTGATTCTGTTGTATGAATTTACTCTTTAGTATTTCAAGATATTTTTATATAATTTTGGTAAATAAATCTGTTAAAATGAGATGTCAGTTTTATTTTCATTTTTGCACAATTTGGACTACAGTTTATTCACCACACCCTGTATGTGTATGTGTGTGTGTGTGTTTGTGTGCGTGTGTGTGTTTGTATGCGTGTGTGTGCACGTGTATGCGTAAGCATGTGTGTTTGTGTCAGTGTGTGTGTGTCTGTGTCTGTGTATCAGTGTGTGTGTGTGTGTGTGTGCATGCATATGCATGTGCATAGGTGCATATCTTAATGTTTGGAGTGTTGATCATAAGATTTTGCCAAAATGAGTAATCCTGTGACACACTGGCATCCTGTCCAGGGGGCGAAAAATATATACCACAAAGTCCAAGAAACCAGCTTTATGAACCAGGGAGCTCAGGAAGGACCTTTGAGCCTTTTACATATATATATATATATATATATATATATTATATGTACGTATGCAAGCATACATGCATGCATGCATGTACATATGTATGTATATATGTATCTATGTATGTGTATATGTATATACATATATATATATATGTAATGTGTGTGTGAGTGTGTGTAACATTAACAGCATGGAAAGTACACATTAGTTATTCAAGTGCACCTTTGTTGCTGATGTTGTTCTATTACAACTGATTTGAGACAAGGTTGTGTGCCATCAGTGTTTTAATAAAAATTTTTATTACTTGTATAGGTCAATCATTTTCGTTTTCATTGCTTGATGCTCATAGTCGATCAGTTAAATTAGCTGGTGGTTGTAATTCATCTACCCTTTCTCACTTTTTTCTCCTATTGCAGACTTCTTTACCATTGTAATTGACTGAAGATCAGGAATTAATGACTTCAAAGAGAACAGATGGATAAAAGAAATAAAAATGAATAAACAAATAATTAAAAATATAATATTTAAAAAATAAAGAATGAAAGAAAGGATAACAACAACAAAAATACCAGGATCTGGATAGAGAACTGAGGAGATTGTGGAAGACCAACAATTATTCCGTTAGTAAGAGATGCACTTGGCACAACATCCAAAATGCTAAAAGACTGAAAGAAATTAGATTTGAAACTTGTGTTGTCAACCAGCAGAAAAGTACCATCCTATATTCTGCAAGAATCCTAAGAAAGTTTCTTGAAATTTGAGGAGACTTTTTGTCACCAAGCCTTAAAATAGCATTTCTGCAAATTAAATAAACGTACGTTAGCATAAAAATAATAGTAATAAGGATGCACTGAGGCACTGATATTCAGGAACAAGCCTTGAGAACTAATTACACCAAGTTCCAAATAGATAAGAGCAATGAATCACCCTTTTGTAAGATGTGTGGCAGCAGAAATGAAACAGTCTCACATATTGTGAATGAGTGTAGTAAGCTGACCTGAAAGCATTATAAAAGGAGGCATGATAACATCGCTATGTTTTTTCACTGGAGACTGTGAAAAGTATGGTCTGGACGCAGCACAGAAATGGTACAAACATGAACTAGGAGTCACTGAGATGAATGCGTATAAGATCTTGTAGGGATTTTACAATCCATTGTGACTCCCTAATCGATGCTCGGAGACAAGACAGTGTTGTGGTGGATAAAAGAAAAAAAGAAACCAAGATCATAGATATTGCCATACCTGGGATGCACGCGTAGATGACAAAGAACTGAAAAAGATGGAGAAGTACAGACTACTAAAGGATGAAATTGCAAGAATGTGAGCAATGAGGAGAGTAACTGTTATCCCAGTAGTTATAGGAGCACTTGGAGCACTAAGAATCAGGTTCAAGAAATATGTCAGAGAAATTGGAATTGACATGAGGACAGAGCAAGCCCCAAATATTGCTCTATTGGGGACAGCTAAGATTTCGAGACTGGTGCTTGGGTGTTGAGTGTCTTCCACGATAAGTTAACATCCCGGTACCAAAGCTTATAATTTGCAGGAAGAGACCCTGTAAGATCTCTGACAACAGGTTGCTGTCTGTTCTCATAGAATCAACCAGAGCAAGTAACACTGAGAGCTGTGAGAAGTAAAATAATAATAATCCTTTCTACTATAGCACAAGGGAAGCTTTTAAAGAAATTTTGTGGGAGGGGGCTGGTCAATTATATTGACCACAGCACTTGGCTGGTACTTATTTTATCAACCCTGAAAGGATGAAGGGCAAAGTTATTCTAGGCAGTTATTTGAGCTCAGATCATAAAGACGAATGAAATGCCACTAAACATTTTGTCCAGTGTGCTAATGGTTCTGCCAAATAATAATAATAATAATAATAATAATAATAATAATAATAATAATAATAATAATAATAATAATAATAATAATAATAATAATAATAATAAACAAGTAAATACATTTATAGGAATAAAATGAATATAAAATAAAAAGGTGGAGGTTAAGGAGGGGTAGGAACAGATCACTTTTTGTGTTAAGATATGTAGGTGTCACCCATTTTTACTTGCAGTTGAGGTCAGACATATATTTTGCATGCAGACAGACTCTGTGACTTGCCTGAGCATAGTATCTGAGATATGGGTACACAAGATATTCAACCTAAGCCTATCTAAGTAGCTTTTATGGAAATTTAGTTTATGTGTGCTGGGAGAAAACTGAGGTAGGTTTCTTCAATATTGCTACTCCAATATTCTCTGCATATTTCATATATATATATATGTAGTTATACATATTCATACATACATACATACATACATACATGGTGGTTGTCTACTCCTTAAACAGAGTTTGACCACCTCCTGCACCTACACCTTAGCCCTTTCATGGCGTCTGATGTGGCTTTTTAAACCAGACAGTGTTTTGAAAAAACACCCACACAGATTGCACCTCTGATTTGCACTACCAATACCTGCAAGTAAGTTCTGCTCATTGTGGATCCTAACATGTCTTTTAAGACCCCCATTGGATTTGCAAACCCTCTGGCACACACCACATTCAAACGTGTGCACAGACATATAATCAGAATAGCTGGGTGAGGTTTGTTTTCCATGGGTTCGCAGGTGAGATTTGAGGCCAGCCAAGGACAGACATGGTCTGTCACAGACTGTGCACACAAAAAGGTCCTTGTCATTCACCTTCTCAGTCTTCACCTTTTTCCTTAAATGTCTCTTGAGCCCTGCTTGCATCATCCTGGCCTCTTCAAATGCTTTCACTCCACTCCACACCCTTGTTCGCCATCCAACATACATACATACATACATACATACATACATACATACATTCATCAACTGAATCCATATTCAGAACATTTGAAAAGTGCTCTGCTCAGCACTTCATGATTTCCTTTTCATCTGTCAGAAGATTACCTTCAGTTAAAAGTATGGGAATTGAACCACCAGACACAGGTCCCAAAACACCCTTTAAATTCTGGTAGATTGACCTGGAGTCACATCTGTCCACAGCATCCTGCAACTCTTGTGCCTTCTTTTGCCACCATATTTGTTTCATTTGCCTCAGTTGAGATTGGCAAGTATTTCTGACCTTTTTCAACTCATTGCATTTTGTGGCATTATTTTTATTTGACATCCATTGACAGTGGCACATGTGAATGTTGCCCAAAAGAGGAGAGATGTTTGGATCATTTGAGGCGAACCAATCTTGGTGCTTTCTCTTTACATATCCAAGTCTTTCACAAGATGATTCAAATACAGCATTTTTAAAAGCAGACCACACTGATTCAATATCTGTGTTATCTGAGATGCCATATGAATGTATCACTACCTATATGTATATGTATATATACATACATACGTGTGTGTGTGTGTGTATGTGTGTGTGTGTGTGTGTGTGTGCATTGTGTGTGCATGTGTGAGTGCATGTGTGTGTGTACTGTTGACATTATAAGAACTTTATAAGCTCTTGAGAGAATTTGAACTAATTCTTTTTTTGGAATATTTTGAAGTACATCCAACATGTAAATATTGGGTTGAAAAACCATTTTTGATGCAAAAAGTTGAAGGCTGCTCTTAAAACTCGAACCCATATCTTCTGTAGATTTGACAGGTGTTCTACCACTGTACCAAAGCAATTCTTCAAATCCCTCCATCCATTACTGTTCATAATTGTGTTAATTCCTCTGACAAGTATACTAAGAAAATCCAGGACTGCCAATGAGTTTACCAAAACCAAGGCAAAATAAATCACTTGCTTTATATAGATGACCTCAGGCTATACAAAAAATGAGAAAGACCTGGATTTTTTGGTCCAAACTATGAGAGTATTCAGTAAAGATATTGGAAGTAGTTGAGGGTAATTAGATGCACAAAGCTAAATATGAAGATAGAGGCCGGAAGGTAAACCCTGATGGAATAAAATTACCTCAAATCAACATCATTAGATTGCTGTGTAATAAGGGACACAAATACCTTAGGGTGCTGTAAGATGATAGGATAACTGAAAAATAAATGAGAGAAAAAATATCTTGAGAGTACAAGAGGAAAATTAGGAAGGTACTCAAAAAAAATAATAATCAAGTGGAGAGAATAGCATTTAAGCAGTAAATTAACGAACTATACCAGTATTAAGATACTCTACTCCCTTTCTGAAGTGGACAAAGGTCAAGCTACAGAACTTGGATAGAAGAACTAGAAATATGCTCACAATATACAACATGCATCACCCTAAAAGCAATACCAACAGACTCTATCAACCAAGAAAGGAAGGAGGCAGAAGATTACTAAACACAGAAGACACCATTAGTTCCTTGAGAGTGGAATTAAAAAACTATATTGTGCAGAGTCAAGAAGAAAATCTATTAAGAGCTATAGATGCCTGAAAAGGTACTAAAACAGTAGAATAATTGAAGGAAAGAAGGTCAAGAGAGCAAGCAGATGGAAAGAAATGGAATTACATAACCATTTCATGCAAGAAACTGAGAATGCTGGAAGTAAAGAACACTGGCTCTGACTGATGGACAGAAATCTGAAATGAGAGACTGAAGCACTAATTATAGGTGTTCAGGAACAAGCCACGAATCTGATAAAGGCAATGATTGACAAAACTCAGTCAGACAGCAAATGTTGAATCTGCAGGAAATGAAATGAAAGTACCAATAATTTCTTGAACAAATGCAGTAAGCTGGCACAAAACAAAGAAGAGTATAAATGCAGGCATGACTGTGTTGGTAAAAGAGTGCACTGGAATGTTAGCTGAGTGTGTGTGGCTTCAAAATAACATGCAAGTAGTATAAACATGAACCAGAGGCTGTAACAGAGAATGAGAATTACAGGGTCTTATAGGACTT
>NC_142944.1:48010880-48023380 GCF_046866305.1 Octopus bimaculoides | reverse complement strand
CAACAAACGGATCGCCTCACCATCGGAACGCTTCCTTTCCACAAAAAGCGGAAGAGGATGCGCTCCATTTCGGTGATGGCGCGATCGGGACAAGGCACGACGGTCAGGCGGTATTCGATGACGGACGCGATGTATGCGTTCGCCACCTCCGCCCGACCTTTTAGGGACAGCTTCCTCTCGGACCATTGCCGGCAGAGAGTGGCCACCCTACTCGTTATCTCGTCCCAGTTCTTCTCCGTTTGCAGGTCCGGACCGAACCAGACTCCGAGCAACTTGACCGGACCGTCCGTCCAGCGTCCCACTACTGAGGCGCTGCCGGACGGTATGGGCTTGCTTCTCCAGGTGCCGAGCAGCAAACCCACCGACTTATCCCGGTTGATTTTCGCTCCCGTCACCGCTTCGTAGTCTTTCAGCGTCTCGCCGACAAGCTCAATGTGCTCGTGGCTAGACGCTATGACGGTGACGTCGTCCGCGTATGCCGACACGCTCGTCCCGCACCCCAGTTCTCGCGGGATGCCCCTCAGCGTCGCCAGCTTCCGCAGTAGTGGCTCGAGAGTCAATACGTACAGGAGCGGCGACAGGGGGCATCCCTGACGAACCGAACGTGCAATGTCGAAGGGTCCCGATAGACGTCCATTGGCGCGAACAACCGAACGGATGCCTGTGTACAAGGCAGCCATCCAGCCGCGGAAAACGGGACCGAAGCCGGCCGCTTCGAGGACGGCCTCCAAGTATCGATGGTCTACCCTATCGAAAGCTTTGGATTGATCCAAATTGATCAGGGCCCCACCCATGCCAGGTTCCTTAACTACCCTCTCTATGATGTAGCGCATCAGATGGAGGTTGTCATGGATGCTCCGGCCCGGCACGGCGCACGTCTGCTCCGTGCCGACCAGTTTCTCGATGACAAGCGCCAACCGCTTGGCTAACACCTTGGCCAAAATTTTCATGTCTGCATTGAGCAGAGTGATGGGCCTAAAGTTATCTATGGCGTCCCCCTTGTTTGGATCTTTCTTCAGCAGCGTTACCGCTCCTCGGCTCACAAAACCGGGAATGCTCCCGTTCTGCTGCCAGTTGCAGTACACGGCCGCCAAGACGTCTCCAAACAAGTCTGGCATACAGTTGTAAAGCTCGTAGGGCAGACCATCCAAACCCGGAGATTTGTCCGTCGAGCAACCCGCCATCGCGTCCCTCACCTCCTCCGCCGTGATGACCCTTTCGCAGCACTCCGCCTCTCTTGCCGAGAGTCGTGGCAAGCTGTGCAGGTAGGCACTAATGTCCACCCTGCCTTCTCGCTCGCCACTCCTCCCGAACAGTCGGGCAAAATGCCGCTGAAACGCCTCGCACATCTTGCTCGGCTCGAGCAATTCGCGCCCCTGTTCGTCTACCAGAGACCGGATGGTGGCTCTGTTACCCCGCTGCGCCTCCGCCACCCGGGCCTCTCGTGCGGCTCCAACACCTTCATTCCTGAGAGCACGCATCCTTGCCCTGACAGCACACCCTTCGTGTTTAGCATTGAAGTGTTGGTCGAGGGCCAACCTCGCCGCTAAAACGTCGGATGCGATGCCACTTTGCAATGCCTCTTCTAACTTTATCACTAGCTCCCCCTCTACTCTGTTCCTCTCTACAGCTAGTGCCCTGCTATACCTTATTGCTTCCGCCCTTACTGCTCTCTTGAGGGCAAACCACCATTTGTTGTTGACGATGGCTCCCATCAAAGCCCTCTTTACTAACGTGCTAATCCGGTCTCTGAAAACCTGTCTCGACGGGAAAGACGCGTTTAGTTTCCAGTAACCGGGACCCTGCCTATGTGCCTTATCTAAGTCTAGCGTACACGTCACAAGTTTGTGATCCGTGTAGCTGACTATGTGGAACTGTGGACATCCTAAACTATCTCTATCTCTTGTCCTACACACTATCCTATCTAGATACGATCTCGACGACCCAATGCGGTTGCTCCAAGTCCACGTTGGCACATTTGGGTGGTCGAGTCGGTACCTGTCAGACAACTGGAAGCGTCTGAGCAGGTCTATGAGGCCTTTGCATCCCCTTCTAGTTTTGTCACTCCCCACGTAGTCTAGATGCGTGTCCAAGGTAGCATTCCAATCCCCCACTAAAAGTAAGGGACGAGACGTTCCCAGGAATACTTCTAGACGTCGAAAGAAGTCTGACCGACCTGTTAAAGGAGGCACATAAACTGCCAGCAACCGAAAAGCGCCTCCATCGCTGCCGTCCACATCTAGGACAACCAGTCTACCCTCCGGGTCCGTAAATATCGTCTTTACTTGGAGATCCAGACTCTTGCGAAAAAGAACCGCCGTGCCACTACCGCCCATCCTCGGCAGACAGGGAGAAAAATAAATGTTAAACTGTCCGCCAAACATGGACTTTAGGGCCCGCGGTTCATGGAGTCTGGTCTCACTAATGGCTATGATATCCAAATTGTGTGACTTGATGTCATTTAAGAGGTACCCTTGTTTCCAAGGGGACCCTAAGCCACGCACATTCACACAGCCAATCTTCACCATGATTCTATTTATACGTGTGCTTTAAAGCACAAAACAAAAGAACAGGGTGTTACTTACCGTTAGAAAGTTTTGTTTCCTCCTTGGATTTTTCACCAAGGAGGCTATTGTACAATTTCTTGCACAAATATTTCTGGAATCCCCCTACCGAGTTGGGGTAGAGGGATTTTATTGTGTTGTGTAATGCTGGTGTTACATGAATAATTTTAATGTGTTTTGGCGGTGTTGTACGTGGGTGGTTGTTGGTTTTGATATCGTTATTTGTGATGTTTGTTTTAGAGTTGATGTAATTCATCAACTCTGTGTTTGTACTGTCTATTGCTGTTAGCATTGTTTTTTTTATATTACTATTGGTGTTAGTAGTATTTTCGGGAGATGTGAATCTCCCTGCTTTGTTTGTGTTTGCATTTTGTTTTGTTTTCTTCTTACTGCGCTTCCTCTTTCCTTTCGTAGCTATTTTCCACTCCTCCCCACTCTCTTCATCGGATGATGGGAGATCTGAGGAGTCAGAAAGAGGTAACGGCAAATTTTGTGCGTCTGTGTGTGTTTCTGTGAATGTTTGTGTTGCTGTTTTTATTGATGTTGGCTGCTTGTTATTTATGTGTGGTGTATGTGATATGGGGGAGGGAGAGGCAGTCTTGGAATTTTCTTTTTTTTCTTCTGTTTTTGCAGTTTCTGTTGTCTTTTCTGTTGTGGTTATTGCTGATATTTCTGTTGTTGTTTTTTGTGTTGCTGGTGGTGTTGGTAGTAAGGTTTTTCTGTTGGGGGTATTTGGTAGTTGCTTCTGTTGTTGTTGTTGTTGTTGTTGTTGTTTTTCTTTGTATTGTTGCCGTTGTTGTTGCCTTTTCTTCTGGGCTACTGGGCATGTTTTTTGAAGGTGAGTTTTGCTACTACAAACGTAGCAAACTGGCCTTCTGCCTTCGACGAAAACATGAAAAATTGAATCCTCAGTTAATTGGATTCTATGTGGAATTTTTTCCCAGTTTGCTGGATCAATTTGTACCAGGAGTTGAAATTCCTGGCCAATCCAGTTTTGATTGCAAACGGCAGATGCTTCTAGTATGTTTATCTCCTCCTCTATGCCTAGACATATGGCAGATACTAGCCATTCTTCCTCAATTTCAGGAGGCACATTCGAAATTTTTATTTTCGTAACCCTACGACCAAGGTACGTAGGGATCATGAGCAGGTTCTCATGCTGTAATGACTTAGTGGAGAGGTCCTTCGCTCGCTGCTCGCTGTCTAGTCTTACTTCTATCGTTCCGAATTTCAAACCTCTCGTTATGTAAGTCTTGTAAGACCAAATCGGCTTTAAGCATCTCTCAACATTTTCTTGGGTGAATTTTTCCACTGTCTTTGTCTTTAAATTAATGGTTCTGTAGATGATAGTTTTTTTTTCGATGTTTATCTTAAAGTCCGCGGGCGTTTGAAGATGGACAGTAACGTCCTTTTTACTTAGCATGCTTTTGCATGCAAGTAATTTCTCTTTCGATATATTCAAAATTCTTTTCCGAGGCTTCAAAGCCTCGGAAAAGTTCGTTGTGGTGGTGGTGGCGGTAGTGGTGGTATCAGTGGTGAGGACAGTGGTTTTGTTAGCAAGGACATTTGTGTCCTTGTTGTTGTTGCTGCTGCTGCTGCTGCTGCTGCTGCTGCTGCTGCTGTTGTTGTTGTTGTTGTTGTTGTTGTTGTCACTGGTTACGTTGGCAGGCAAGACTGCTGTAGCAGCAGAGTCTTTCTTTTTCTCCATTCTCTCCTTTAACTGTGAGGAAGGAAGACTAGGAAATTCTTTTTCGAACGAAACACTGCAGACTGCAGCGTTCGTTTCACAAAAATTTTCATGGCTACAAGACGCCATCATCTCAAAAAAAAATGGCTAGAAAGCCGAAATTGGTTTTTATATCCTGGAAATGTGCCACACAGGGCAGATTTCCGTCGCAAAAAACTTGCACCAGAGAGTCTACAAGTTGTTATACAACTTTGTATATAAAATAAACTTTACAAACAAACTTTTTAAAACATGAAAAAGGCAAAACTTACAGAGCCGACACGTCTACCGTCCGTCCATAGAGATAGATAGATAGATAGATAGATAGACAGACAGATAGATAAATGGATGAATGGATGGATGGATGGATTGATGGATGGATAGATAGCCGGATAGATGGACGGATAGATAGATAGATAGATAGATAGATAGATAGACAGACAGACAGACAGACAGACAGACAGACAGACAGACAGACAGACAGACAGACAGATAGATAGATAGATAGATAGATATACATATATAAATATATTTACACACTCACTCATATATATATTCATACATATATACACACGCATACACATATACAAACACACATGCACACATACATACAAACACACATACATACATTCATTCATACATACATACATACATACATACATACATACATACATACATACATACACATATAGATAGATATACATACATATATAAATATATTTACACACTCACCCATATATACATTCATACATATATACATACATGCATACACACATACAAACACACATGCACACATACATACAAGCTCACACACACATACATACATACATACATACATACATACATACATACATACATACATACATACATACATACACATACAGATATAAATCTTTATACTATTGATATGTTGTTCCTAGCAAGGTGGTCAATCATGTAGTGACTCCCAAAGTTTCAGAAAACTTCCTAGTTCTCAGGAAACTTCCTGTTGTGTTTCAGTTAGTCATAACAAACATTCAAAGTCAATATTTCAGTTGTTTTTTCTTCTTTTTAATATCTTTAATTTTTTTTCCTGCTTCACACATACTTAACCTTTTGTCATTGTCAATATCTTTTTACACATGTCCAGATATATATATATATATATCATCATCATCGTTTAACGTCCGCTTTCCATGCTAGCATGGGTTGGACGATTTGACTGAGGACTGGTGAAACCGGATGGCAACACCAGGCTCCAGTCTGATTTGGCAGAGTTTCTACAGCTGGATGCCCTTCCTAACGCCAACCACTCAGAGAGTGTAGTGGGTGCTTTTACGTGTCACCCGCACGAAAACGGCCACGCTCGAAATGGTGTCTTTTATGTGCCACCCGCACAAGCCAGTCCAGATATATATATATATATATATATATATATATATATATATATATATATATATATATATATATACTAGCAGTATAACCCGACCTTGTCCGGGTGTGACTTATTATGCCATCTACGATAAGTCTTGCTAGGTGAAAATCAACTAAAAAAGAAAGCCTTACAACGAAAAAACCCTTATGATGTAAATATCTTCATAATTCAAAAGACGATGAAATTAATAGGGAAAGTCTGAAGGCTGTTTTGCGTAAAATTATTAAGCATACGTAAATTTCATCCGTGTAATTGGCTATAGAAATGCTTGTGCAAAACAACTTTTTGCGCTGCCCTGATTATACATAGCAGGGTAATCCCTTTTAGCAGGAGCTAGGACGGCAATTTCTGATGAAGCAATTGCTGGCGATCTGTTGCTACACAGTTTTGCCAGAATTCTATCAGACTGGGCAGAAGATGTTGATGCACCATTTTGCATTATGTTTAAAATAGCTTCTGGAATGTGGTGCATTACTGCAGTCTGTTGCTGTCATTTTAAACCGGTTGCTGTCTTTCTCCAGCAAACTCTCTTCTTTGGAGGCATAATCTATGTATATATTAAACAGAACAACAAAAGTTATAATAGATGGCAGTGTTGGTACTTTTCACATATCTGTAATTTTTCAGATTAACACCCGCACGATTACCCAACCCTAATCCTAACACTAACCCTAAACCCGAACTCTAACCCTGACCCTAAAAACCGTAACCGTAACATTAATCCTAAACCTTAACCCTGACCCTAAAACCCTAACCCTAACACCCTAATGAAAATCTTGGTAAATTTACAAAACATTGACGAACATGAGTTATATTTTACTGAATGATTGTGTACTTGCACGTGTATGCTTTTGAGAGAGCGAGAGAGGAAGAGGTAGAGAGGGGGAGAGAAAGGAATAGGGGTAGTTAAAAGTTTTCTTATGACTGCTTCTCTTCACTGCCTATTACTTCATTAGAAATCTAAGGATGCACATAAGCACATAATAGAGAAAAATGAAACAAATATGGACGACTTGCTCCGAAACACCACCGAGTGGGGAACACTTCTCAAAAATAACCTGCAGTTGTTTCCTTCAAAATTCCTACATGCTTGAAATGTACATACATCAAGGTACATTTGTACAAAATTTCATGAAAAAAATATTCATTTTCCTGGAAGTTAAGAGGAATTTAAGTGGAATTTCCGAATATTGTACCCCACCCCCTTCCAAAACACTTTCACCGGTGTTTTTACGTATCTATGTTATGAAAAATAGGTAAAGAATACTGAGATGAAAGTTTAATCTATGACGTTGTATGTATCACTTTCTCTCTCTCTCCCTCTCCCTCTTTTACTTTTACTCTCTATATTTTTATGTTGAGCGCGTGTGTAAGAATGGCGTTCCAGGTAGCAGGGATGAAATATAAAAGTTGCTAGAAACAACAGCCAAATCTCCCTTAAATCACACAAAGTAAACAGAATTTAAAAAATCTAATTACTGCACTGGAAAGTTCAGATCGAGTAAATTCCATTGATGTAAAAATTTTTACGAAAAAGTGGAAAATGTGGATTTCTATAAACATTCAAAAAGGCTTCACACAAATACACAATTTCAGATTTATATATTAAGATATATATATATATGTATGAAACAAAAACATAATAGAGGGCATTAAAACGTTTGGACAGATAGACGACACAAAGTCAGACAAGAGAAACAATAATTAGAAGGACAGGCAAAAAAAAGACATGTCATTCTTGGCTTTCTTTCATCAGTCAAGACCATTTTGGTCATATGTATATATGCTGAGACCCACTTCGGTCATGACTGACCATGGGATTGCACCTAGAAAGTTACCCTCCAAGGCACAAGTCAAGGCAAGGTTATTTATGGAGGAATAGTAGTCACCCATTCATACCAGCCTCCCCTCTCCATTTCACCGATGTTATCCAAGGGAAAGGCAAAAGCTGATACAGCTTGGCACCTGTGACGTCGCAACTCATTTCTACAGATCTAAAGTTGATAAGCATCGTTGGGAAGTATATCCACTCTTCAGAGAAAGAAGGAATTGCAGTGGAGGAAATCGAATGGGGGAAATGTTATTTAAAATCAAATGAGAAAGATGTTGTTCAAAAAATTATTGGTATGAATCTGTGTTTGTATAAATTTGAGCTAAAATATTGAAAAAGTAAAATAAATCCATGGTAAAAATCCGTGGTAAGAATCCATAAAAGCTGTGCAGAGATAGAATTCCCATAATCCATTTCTTCTTCCATGTGTAATCCGTAGATATAAGAAATTCTTTATTACTCTCAAGGAGCTATGTGGGGAAAAACATAAAAACAAATGAAAAAAATTAGAAAATTACTATTTTTAAATCTCACAATGTGAGATATTCTTTGGAGTAAAGATTATTTGCCAACATAACATGGCAGTCCTGGTTTAGGACGAATGTTGCTGTAATTTAGCCCCAGGAGACATCGTCTCCAGCTGGCTATACGACACAATCTGTGTCCTTATATTTTCAAACAAGGGAATCTAGCACAAGGGGATCTAATTTATAGATCAGTGACTAGTTGTCACTTTGAAAACTATATATTTCGAATGGGAATTTGGCAGCACCCCCTCTAGCTGAACAATTATTCTGTGCTGATGAAGAGAAATAACCCAGAAATCATGATACACAGATATTGTTTTGAGCTGAGTGGGGGTACTAGATTCCCTTGTTCAAAAATATAAGGACACAAATCGTGTTGTATAGCCAACTGGAGACAATGTCTCCTGGGGCTAACTTACAGTAATATTCGTCCTAAACCAGGACTGGCAAGTTATGTTGGCAAACAATCTTTACTCCAAATGAAAAGATGGTTATGAATAATGGAAGGTGGAATGACAGCCACTCAACCCCACAATTAAGTGACCTCATTTAAACATTTTTAACACAATTTTTTCTCTCATTTTTTTTCTTTACAACATTAATTCATTATAAATAGTTCTCAAGTTCAAGATGGTGAAAGGCCATCATTGGTGGCAGCTTACTTCCATCTACCTCTTTTTCTAAGTCCACGATCTCTGCACTGAACCTTTTCTTTAGAGCACTTCTCTCTTTGTTGCTTACTATGACGCATTCAACGTGCTCGGGCCATTCCTTGCATTTTGAAGCATCCACCAACACTTGAGAGTTTATCTCCTCTCTTATTGCTGTATAAAATGGAATACAGTTTTTTTCCCTTTTTTTCTATTTTTCTTTTTGTGGTGGAGATGGGGGAATTTCAGGCCTCTGTCTGTTTGTCATTATTTCTGTGTCAGGCAGGGTGGGGTGAGGGTTGGTGACTGCAGGCAGAGGGTGGGACAGCATAGAGCAGGGTGGGAGTAGGGTTAGGGTTCAAATTTTCGCCTTGATTCCTTCTTTTTCCTCCCTTCCATTTCTTTGGTGCTATATTCCATCTATCTTTCTCTTCTGCTTCCTGATTCTCTTCCTCCTTCTCTTCCTCCTTCTCACTCACACACAATGTCACAAGAGGTGGAGGTGCAGTTTCTTTCATTGTTTCCTTTGTGGCAGGTGGCAGGCAGTCTGCTTTTATGTGACCTTTTTGGCTACATTTAAAGCAACAGGGCGTCCTTCTCTCCACCATGGCTTTACATCCTCTCCAACTGTGATGGTTTCTACTATCTTCTCTAAATCTTCTGAGGCAGCCTGGATTATCATTTCCATGCCCTGCCCTTGCCAATTTCTTTGTAATACTCTTTTGGCCTGGAAGACCACAACCTTATCCTCCATTCCCAACAGGATGATGGCTACCAGCCAGACAACATCCACCTCAGGAGTGATCTCTTCCACTCTTACCCTAGAAGCACACCCTCCCAGGTAAATAGGTAGAAGGACCAATTCATCCATTTTGAGGGAAGTCACGCATGCTGCTTGGCTAAAGTCTCCGACATAAACTGCACCTCCACCGTTACATATTTCCTGCCTCTTGTAAGGTATGTTACCTCCTGTCATATGAGTTGTAACACCTTCTCCACCTGGGCCTTGGTTACAATATCAATTCTCTTCAACTTCATGCTATATATCCTGTAAACTATCGCTCTTTCCTTCATTTGCTTTTCAGTCTTACTGAGAGGGGACACCTTCACATCATGCCCCTTCCTCTTCAACATTCCTTTGACTCCAATTCCTCTTTCTCAAAGCACACATCTTCCCTTCTAGCTTCCGCTGCCTCTGCAAAACACTTCTTCCTTTCCAATACCTTGTCCATCGTCTTCACACATTTCAGCATCTCCTCCTCAGACAACGTCAAGTCGGAGGAGCTGATATTCTCATATTTTGCCTTCATTAACACACTTCCTCCTTCAAACAAGGGGGAAAGCATCAACAAAGCCACCTTAGGCAGCAAAACAAGGTGTCATTAGACACAAAACAGTTAAACACAGTAACAAACAATTTAACTCACAGAAATCCATCATGGAGTTCACCAAACTGCAGTGTAATCCATAAATGTAAGAGAATAAGAGTGATTAATTTTTGCTTTTATATTTATTGCGATAAAACCAAAAGACATCATTTTTAATTATATTTTATGCAAATGTAAATATGGTTGTGTATTGATTTAGTATAGAGTAAATTAATGTATTATATTTAAAGTCAATTAGTTATATATTAGAAGAATATAGGTTCAAGTTTCATGAAGATAAATTCTAAGTATTTATTTAATGGATAATTTATATCTTGTGAATATGTGTTTGATCTAAAATAATTTAATTTTAAGTTTTTATTTTTTTACAATAATCTTAATATTCTATTATGATAATAAAATATAAAATACAAAATATTAATGTGAAGCTTATCTTAATGATCTCTTATAGTGTTGAAAAGTTTTATAAAACCGATGTCTACATGTGGATAATGCTTCTGATTGGCAGTTAATTAAATTATTTTGCTTATATAATGATATGTATAGCGATAGTTTTGTACAAAGATGGCAAGTAGAAGATTTATGGGTATATGGTGTAGCTGAGTCAATAATTGACCAGGATAATTTATAGTTACTCTTTTACTTGTTTCAGTCATTTGACTGCGGCCATGCTGGAGCACCGCCTTTAGTCGAGCAAATCGACCCCAGGACTTATTCTTTGTAAGCCTAGTACTTATTCTATTGGTCTCTTTTGCCGAACCACTAAGTTACAGGGACGTAAACACACCAGCATCAAGCGATGTTGGGGGGACAAACACGCACATACATATATATATATATATATATACATATATACGACAGGCTTCTTTCAGTTTCCATCTACCAAATCCACTCACAAGGCTTTGGTCGGCCTGAGGCTATAGTAGAAGACACTTTGCCCAAGGTGCCACGCAGTGGGACTGAACCCGGAACCATGTGGTTGGTAAGCAAGCTACTAACCACACAGCCATTCCTTTTTTTTTTTTTAGTTTATGTACATATGCAACCAATGTGGTAGTGTTATTCGTGATATTCAATTTAAATAAATGTATATGTGCTAAAAATCTTTGTTTGAAATTAATGGAGCTCCCTATATATACCTAACTATGTGAGTTAGCAGTTTTAGTAACAGTACATTTATATATAACATTGAACCGTCTACATTTGCCTTCTAAAGGACATAATTTTTTTATTTTTACATGTACAATATTTAGTTGTATGCTTCCGTTCCATGATGTTAGATTTTATGGTGTTAGGATTATTTATTATGGTGTGTGATGTTATAGTTGGATTTGTTGTGGAATCATCTATTGTTATTAGATTGTGGTATTGGATTTTCTAGAGCCCTGTCATATCTAATAGTTTGCAAATTTTGAAATGTATAATTATTGGAATTTCGTTGAGATTCAGTTAATGTTACAGAATTGCTATGTGTTCCCATAATGCTGCCTCTTGAACTAGTGTTATATTGAGTATTATTTGGTGTTCTAGGACTATTATGCTTTTCATTACTAGCATCACTGTTGTTAGTATCCTTTCAAAATCTATATATCTTTTTAAGGTTTTAGACATATCTCATACCAGAGCATTTAATTGACATCCAGTACACTTTGTTTTAAAAGGACATATTTAATTAACTGTGTGTGTGTTGTGTGTGTTTGTGTGTGTGTGTGTGTGTGTGTGTGTATATGTATGTATGTATATATATATATATATATATATATATATATATATATATATATATATATATATATATATATATACATATATATATATACTTATATACATGCATATATATATGACATATATATATATATATATATATATATATATATATATATATATATATATATATATATATATATGTATATGTATATATATATATATATATATATATATATATATATATATATATATATATATATATATATATATATATATATATACACATACACATATATATTCATACTTATACACACACACACACACACACATATCTTATGTTGGAAAAATAATCTTGTCACATATCAAGATGAAAAAGAAACAAAAGCTTAATCTTCTTCCTCATCATTTGATAACAAAATCCCATCTAGTTAGCAAATTGCTGATTCCTTGGTTGTAAAATTCTTCAGATATCAAACCAAAGACCCACTCCATATCATTTTAATCTCTTCTCAATAAATAATTGTCTTTTTTTTTTTAATAGTGTTGCAATAATCTGAAAAGGTGATAGTCAGATGGAAGACAGTTAAGAAAGTAAGAAGAATGAGACAGACTTTCCATTTTAGTGTAATAATCTTTTCCAGCATGACCTGAGCAATATGTAGTCTTGCATTATCATGTAAGAACAAAACTCCTTTA
>NC_142944.1:47993380-48005880 GCF_046866305.1 Octopus bimaculoides | reverse complement strand
TTATGAAACACGTGTAATCTTTTTATTATATTTATCTTATGATATTTACTTTACTTTATATTATACTCATTTATTGTGCTTTTAATTATTAATTTTTCTATATGTGATAGTGGATTTTCATCGATGAGTTCTTGAAAATTGGTTATTTTCCCTAAAACTATATATTTTATATATACTTTATCTATAAGGCTCAATTTAATTTTAATTTTTTATAAATTGATTTTAATTGAGTTTTTTACCTGTAATTTTGGATTGTGCCCCTAATATTATTATATATGTATATATATATATATATATATATATATATATATATATATATATATATATATATATATATATATATATATATATATATATATATACAATGTAATTTACATTCAATTGAATTAGGTACTTAAATTGAGGCACCTTGTTAGGATAAATTTATCTGCACACTCAAACAATATTAGGTGAGTATCAAACTCTACATGGAATTTTTTCCACCCAATTACAGCTGGATGCCCTTCCTAACGCCAACCACTCTGAGAGTGTAGAGGATGCTTTTTACATCCCACCAGCATAGGGGCCAGTCAGGAAGTATATATATATATATATATATATATATATATATACATGCATGTATAAGTTTGCATGTATATAAATATAATATACATCATCATTATCATCATCATCATCATCATCATCATTTTACATTTGTGTCCATGCTTATGCTGGCATGGGTAGGATAGATTATCATGGATGGCATCAGCATGTATCCATGAATACTGCTTGCCTAAATAGGGTGGGATATGTCATCTTGCTTTGTCAAATTCCATTCCTAACACCAGTCACTTTACAGAGTGTAGTGCATATTTTTTCCATTGCACCAGCACTAGAGAGGTGTCATGCCCTCAGCTAAAAGAGATCTCACATCACTGTTATGAACTCACCAGCCTCTTCACAGAATGAGAGGCATGAGTGACAGGAGCATGATACAGGAATGACAGTGATGAAAGAGATGTGTGGTAAAGAGTTAAATGATAAGATTACACTGTATTCTCATACAGAATTCAGGTAATATTTCATTGGCTGATGTAGAGTAATAGGTACATACAATTAGTACTCAGCTGGACTTGCTGCCTAAGACTCCAACTTGAAATGAAACTAAAAATATAGTCTTGTGTGCCAATGTTCTGCGCCGTGAGGACCAAAGACTCGAGGTATTTTGTGTTGCAAGACAGTGTAGGAGAGAGAATAGTGATGTTGTAGGAGAGAAATGTGTGCGCATGGATGATGGTACGCTTGCACTAAATGAGGCTGCAAAGAAAGAGGTCTGGAGATGCCACTACGATAGATTGCTTAATAAAGAGAATGAATGGGAGAAAGAGAGCCTGCCGTATGTCAACCCAACAGAGGGACCAGCTATCCGAGTTGACAGTACCAGGGTAGATAAAGCAATTAAGAGTATGAAGACAGGGAAAGCTCCCGGCCCATCAGGAATCACTGCAGAGATGCTCAAAATATCTGGCAGTGTTGGCTACAGCCTAGTCACCCGTATTACGAACCAGGTGATACACGAAGGAGTCATACCCAATGACTGGTGTAGCAGCACCATAGTAAACTGCTACAAAGGTAAAGGTGACGCTTTAGATACTAATAATTACAGAGGCATCAAGCTGTTAGATCAGGTTATGAAAGTTACGGAGAGGGTCATAGCCCAACTAATTAGGGAGCGAATCAATTTAGATGAGATGCAGTTTGGGTTCATGCCAGGTAAAAGCACCACTGATGCCATATTTCTAGTGAGACAGCTGCAGGAGAAATACCTAGCCAAGGATAAACCTCTGTACCTGGCCTTCGTTGACATGGAGAAAGCCTTTGACAGGGTCCCCCGATCCCTTATCTGGTGGTCAATGAGGAAACTTGGGATAGAAAAATGGTTATTAAGAGCTGTGCGAGCCATGTACAGAGATGCTGTCAGTAAGATGAGGGTTAGAAATGAGTACAGTAATGAATTCCGAGTAGAGGTAGGGGTCCACCAAGGTTCCGTCCTCAGCCCCCTCCTATTTATCATAGTCCTCCAAGCGATCACAGAGGAATTCAAGACAGGTTGCCCCTGGGAGCTCCTCTATGCTGATGACCTTGCACTAATTGCGCAGTCACTATTAGAACTAGAGGAGAAGTTTAAGGTGTGGAAGCAAGGACTAGAATCGAAGGGCCTTAGAGTCAACCTAGCAAAAACCAAAATCCTAATAAGTAGGAAGGTAGATAAAACACAAACCCCTTCAGGTAGATGGCCCTGCTCAGTATGCAGTAAAGGAGTAGGTAGTAACTCTATAAGATGTACCCGGTGCAAGCTATGGACACATAAGAGGTGCAGCAATATCAAAGGCAGATTAACTACGAAGTTAGTTTTTGTATGTGGCAGATGTTCAGGTGCAATAAACACTGTAAACAAACAGGAAACAACTTCTATCTCATTCCAGGGAGAAAAACTAGAGGTAGTCGATAGCTTCCGCTATCTGGGTGACCAAGTTAGTAGTGGGGGTGGGTGCGCTGAAAGTGTAACTGCTAGAATAAGAATAGCCTGGGCCAAGTTTAGAGAGCTCTTACCTCTGCTGGCGACAAAGGGACTCTCACTCAGGGTAAAAGGCAGACTGTATGACGCATGTGTACGAACAGCCATGCTACATGGCAGTGAAACATGGGCTGTGACTGCTGAGGACATGCGTAAGCTCGCAAGGAATGAAGCCAGTATGCTCCGCTGGATGTGTAATGTAAATGTGCATACCCATCAGAGTGTAAGTATCTTGAGAGAAAAGCTGAACATAAGAAGCATCAGTTGTGGTGCGCAAGAGAGACGATTGCGCTGGTTTGGACATGTGGTGAGAATGAATGAGGATAGCTGCGTGAAAAAGTGCCACTCCCTAACAGTTGAGGGAACCTGTGGAAGAGGTAGGCCCAGGAAGACCTGGGCTGAGGTGGTGAGGCATGACCTTCGAACATTGGGCCTCACCATGGCGATGACTACTGACCGAGACCTTTGGAAATGTGCTGTGCGTGAGAAGACCCGGCAAGCCAAGTGAGATCGTTGCCAGGGCCCCTGGACTGGCTCTTGTGCGGGTGGCACATAAGATGTACCATCCTGAGCGTGACCGTTGCCAGTACCGCCTGACTGGCCTTGTAGGGTTTTCGAGCGAGATCGTTGCCAGTGCCCCTGGACTGGCTCTTGTGCGGGTGGCACATAAAAGACACCATTTCGAGCGTGGCCGTTTTCGTGCGGGTGACACGTAAAAGCAACCACTACACTCTGAGTGGTTGGCGTTAGGAAGGGCATCCAGCTGTAGAAACTCTGCCAAATTAGATTGGAGCCTGGTGTTGCCATCCGGTTTCACCAGTCCTCAGTCAAATCGTCCAACCCATGCTAGCATGGAAAGCGGACGTTAAACGATGATGATGATGATGATGATGATGATGATGATGATGATGAGGTGCAGGAGTGGCTGTGTGGTAAGTAGCTTACTTACCAACCACATGGTTCTGGGTTCAGTCCCACTGCATGGCACCTTGGGCAAGTGTCTTCTACTATAGCCTTGGGCCAACCAAAGCCTTATGAGTAGATTTAGTAGACAGAAACTGAAAGAAGCCCGTTGTCATCATCATCATCATCATCCTCATCATCGTTTAACGTCCGCTTTCCATGCTAGCCTGGGTTGGATGATTTGACTGAGGACTGGTGAAACCGGATGGCAACACCAGTCTCCAATCTGATCTGGCAGAGTTTCTACAGCTGGATGCCTTTCCTAACACCAACCACTCAGAGAGTGTAGTGGGTGCTTTTACGTGTCACCCGCACAAAGGCCAGTCAGGTGGTACTGGCAACAGCCACGCTCAAAATGATGTATTTTATGTGCCACCTGCACAAGAGCCAGTCCAGCGGTACTGGCAACGGCCACGCATATATATGTATGTATATATATATATATATATATATATATATATATATATATATATATATATATATATATATATATATATATATATATATTACAAATTAAAAGGGTAAAGATTTATGAATTTATTAATTTATTTATAAATCAACAATTAATAATTTTTACCAAGCCCTTCAGTATGTAAGCACCATTATCGGTGGAGAACTTATTTAAAAGTTCCCATACATTTATAAACATAAATGCTTGCTGATCCCTTAATTATGTTTATAAATATGGTTGGAAATGAGTACAGCAATGAATTCCGGGTAGAGGTATGGGTCCACCAAGGTTCCGTCCTCAGCCCCCTCTTATTTACCATAGTCCTCCAGGCAATCACAGAGGAGTTCAAGACAGGTTGCCCCTGGGAGCTCCTCTATGCTGATGACCTTGCCCTAATTGCGCAGTCACTATCAGAACTAGAGGAGAAGTTTCAGGTGTGGAAGCAAGGTCTAGAATTGAAGGGCCTTAGAGTCAACCTAGCTAAAACCAAAATCCTAATAAGTAGGAAGGTAGATAAAACACAAACCCCTTCAGGTAGATGGCCCTGCTCAGTATGTAGAAAAGGAGTAGGTAGTAACTCTATAAGATGTACCCGGTGCAAGCTATGGACACATAAGAGGTGCAGCAACATCAAAGGCAGGTTAACTAGCAAGTTAGTTTTTGTTTGTGGCAGATGTTCAGGTGCAATAAAGACTGCAAACAAACAGGAAACAACTTCTATCTCATTCCAGGGTGAAAAACTAGAGGTAGTCGATAGCTTCCGCTATCTGGGCGACCAAGTTAGTAGTGGGGGTGGGTGCGCTGAAAGTGTAACTGCTAGAATAAGAATAGCCTGGGCAAAGTTTAGAGAGCTCTTACCCCTGCTGGCGACAAAGGGACTCTCACTCAGAGTAAAAGGCAGACTGTATGACGCATGCGTACGAACAACCATGCTACATGGCAGTGAAACATGGGCTGTAACTGCTGAGGACATACGTAAGCTCGCAAGGAATGAAGCCAGTATGCTCCGTTGGATGTGTAATGTCAATGTGAATACCCGTCAGAGTGTAAGTATCTTGAGAGAAAAGCTGAACATTAGAAGCATCAGTTGTGGCGTGCAAGAGAGACGATTGCGCTGGTATGGACATGTGGTGAGAATGGAGGAGGATAGCTGCGTGAAAAAGTGCCACACCCTAACAGTTGAGGGAACCCGTGGAAGAGGTAGGCCCAGGAAGACCTGGGCTGAGGTGGTGAGGCAAGACCTTCGTACATTGGGCCTCACCGAGGCGATGACTACGGACCGAGACCTTTGGAAATGTGCTGTGCGTGAGAAGACCCGGCAAGCCAAGTAAGATCGTTGCCAGTGCCCCTGGACTGGTTCTTGTGCGGGTGGCACATGAGATGCACCATTTTGAGCGTGGCCGTTGCCAGTACCGCCTGACTGGCTCCTGTAGGATTTTTGAGCGAGATCGTTGCCAGTGCCCCTGGACTGGCTTGTGCGGGTGGCACATAAAAGACACCATTTCGAGCGTGGCCGTTTTCGTGCGGGTGACACGTAAAAGCACCCACTACACTCTCTGAGTGGTTGGCGTTAGGAAGGGCATCCAGCTGTAGAAACTCTGCCAAATCAGACTGGAGCCTGGTGTTGCCATCCGGTTTCACCAGTCCTCAGTCAAATCGGCCAACCCATGCTAGCATGGAAAGCGGACGTTAAACGATGATGATGATGATGATGATGATGATATATATATATATGTGTGTGTGTGTGTGTGTGTGTGTGTGTGTGTGTGTGTGTGTGTGTGTGTGTGTGTGTTTGTGTGTCTGTGTTTTTCCCCCCAACATCACTTGACAACCAATGCTAGTGTGTTTACATCCCCGTAACTTAGCGGTTCAGTCCCACTGCGTGGCACCTTGGGCAAAGTGTCTTCTACTATAGCTTCAGGCCGACCAAAGCCTTGTGAGTGGATTTGGTAGATGGAAACTGAAAGAAGCCCGTCGTATATATGTATATATATATATGTATGTGCGTGTTTGTCCCCCCAACATCGCTTGATGCTGGTGTGTTTACGTCCCTGTAACTTAGTGGTTCGGCAAAAGAGACCAATAGAATAAGTACTAGGCTTCCAAAGAATAAGTCCTGGGTTCGATTTGCTCAACTAAAGGTGGTGCTCCAGCATGGCCGCAGTCAAATGACTGAAACAAGTAAAAGAATAAAAGAAAGAATCTGAAACCAGGATATAAGGGAATGACATCAAATTGATTGTTCTAATCTGAGAATCATCATGGTTCCAGACATGTAAGTACCATTATGTGCCTGGAACCATTGATGATGTTAGATGGAATGATTACTCATTAGCTGGTAAACACACTGTATATTAATTCTTTAGCATTTAAACTGGCCAGGTCCAGTCTCTCACACCTACCCTACAATTTCAATCTAAAAAATTTAGTCATATCATCAAAATTTCAAGGCTATGAGATAATGCAGGACAAATTCAAAACAATGTGAATAAATAAGTGTTACATTTGATAGAATAATCTGAATACTAAAGTGTTAAAAACACTGAGTGTTTATCAAAGTTTTTCACTGAAATCTTTCCAAACACAAAACTGTCTAAAAAGTTTTCTATAACAAGAACAAAGACAATATATATTTCCTTTATACACCTTTTGCAATCAATACATTTTTAAAAGATTTGGAAAACTGCAATTTTTATGGAATTTCAATAAATGTTAGCAACCATTAAACAGAAAATGTTTTTCCTTTACTGTTGCATTTTGATACTGAAATATAAAAGTAAAGCAAGTAAAAGTTTTAACATTGAATACTTTGCTAAATGAAAGATCAGAAACTGTAGCTAGCTATATAAAGAAACGTTTGGACAATAACAAAATATCTTAAGAAAAAACATGTAGCATTTGTGGCTGATGATTATAATATGAATTTTGAAGGAATTGGTTGTAAAGATTAGGAAAATATTTTTTTATAAATTAAATCTTTTGAACGAAAGAATTTAAGAAACTGGTTGTTTTATTTGTGTTTTTGATCCCAATACAGTTCAATAAGCTTCTGGGAGACATAAACATAAAATTCAATTAATAACAATGAAAATTTACTTTCATCAGTAATTCAACTGTGAAAACAGAAAATTTGGAAGATTTCTGTTCTTTTCTTGGCGTTGAATACAAAATTCTTTTATCTTCCTCTGAAACACATTGGCTTTCACTTTCTAGGGTTATAAAACATCTTAGAAATGTTCAAAGGTTTGAAATCTTATTTTTAGTCTATAGATAAGTTTTAATTTATTAGTCAATTTTTTCAATCATTATTTTGGTGAGCTATACATATTGGCTTGAACAATTTTCTGGAATTCATAAGTAGATAAATCAGATCAAACAATTCTTGAGGTGAAAGAAATATTTTTGCTACTACAGAAATAATACAATTACTGATGTTTTTCTCTTCAGTCAAGCAGAGAAAATTCTGAAATACTTTGATGATGATGAAAAAGTTTAGAATTTTCAAAATATTATTGAAGTTTTCCTGTGCAACAACACAAGATTATCTCACAAAGTGATTTAAAAAAAAAACACCAGTTTCAGTTTTTTGTGCTGACTGATTCTGAATAAGTCTCCAGAATAGAAGGCAGTTGCAGAATCAATCATAGATTTTCACAAATCAAACATCAAATTTAATGATAATAATTTGTTTAAGGAATATGCCATTTTGAGAAGAAATATTATATGTAATGAGACTGAAAAAGAAAAACTATCAAGATAAATGGAATTTTTTTTTTCCAGTCAAAGAGAATTTGTAAAACAAAAATGTATATTATTGGTATTTTGTTCATATTTATCTTTGATTCTTAGACACAAATCTGATTGTGAATGAGTTTACTTTTTTCTTTGGCTGATATTCTATGGTCAGAAGAAAGAAAGAGAATGGATGTTTTGATAAACAATGCTTTTATTTCATGTATCTTAGTTTCAATTTCAAACGTGTAGATTGTTTGAAATTCAATGTAATCAATTGAAATTGAAAAGGAAATATTGGCAAATACACAAAAGAAAAAACCTCAACGAAGCACAACATTAGTGATTTGTTATATATTTTTTTATTTTATATACTGTGATTTTAACAATCTAAATTTTTTAAACATTTTCAATAAATGAGTCTACTACCAATAATTTTTATAAAGCATATATATATATAGGAGCAGGAGCGGCTGTGTGGTAAGTAGCTTGCTTACCAACGATATGGTCCCGGGTTCAGTCCCACTGTGTGGCACCTTGGGCAAGTGTCTTCTACTATAGCCTCGGGCCGACCAAAGCCTTGTGAGTGGATTTGGTAGACAGAAACTGGAAGAAGCCTGTTTTACATGTATATATATATGTATGTGTGTGTTTGTGTGTCTGTTTGTCCCCCCAGCATTGCTTGACAACCGATGCTGGTGTGTTTATGTCCCCCGTAACTTAGCGGTTCAGCCAAAGAGACCGATAGAATAAGTACTAAGCTTACAAAGAATAAGCTCTGGGGTCGATTTGCTCGACTATAAAGGCGGTGCTCCAGTATGGCCGCAGTCAAATGACTGAAACAAGTAAAAGAGTAAAAGAGTAAATATATATATATATATATATATATATATATAAAAGATAGTTAAGATTCAGTTGAATTAAATATTTAAATTGAGGCACACTGTTAGGTCAGAGTAACACGCACACCCAAACAATATTAAGTGAATACCAGACTCTGTGCAGAAGCATTTGCGCTTGATATTCTTGCAGTGTATGTTGATAACATGATCCAACTTAGTGAAGAGATCCGCTCATGGTTGTTCAGACATGTACTTTATATAAAATTCTTTCTCTAATATTTCCAATGTGCAGATTCCAAGGTAGGTGAATAAAATATAAATGAGTAACAAAGATGTACAAGTGCCAGTTCATTACAGCCATTTCAAGTGACTCCTTTAATTGATTAACGAAAACATTACATCTTTGTAAAGAAACCATTTTCATCAGATGACTGCATAGACTTCGAACACAAAGGACCAACCAACTGCTTTAACATAATCACATCACCAACTGGAACTCAAATATTTACATTGATTCTACCAAAGAAATAGCAGCAGAGGAGTCGCTTGAGACAGCCATAATGAATTGACACCTGTACATCTTTGTTACTCATTTGTGTGTGTGTGTGTGTGTGTGTGTGTGTGTGTGTGTGTGTGTGTGTGAGTGTGTGTGTGTGTGTGTGTGTGCACGTGAGTGCATGTTTGTCTCCCTTTCCCACAGTTTGATAACTGCTTTGCATACCCATAATTTAGTGATTCGGCAATAGAGATCAATAGAATAAGTCTCAGGCTTAAAAAATAAAAGTACTGGGGGTTGATCCATTCGACTAAAAATTCTTCAAGGCTATGCACCAGCATGGCCGCAGTCTAATGACTGAAACAAGGAAAAGATAAGAGATTTATATAGATATATTTTTAATATTTTGCAGAAGCAACAGAGTGACTCAAGGTCCAAGAATTTCGAATGTTGGCACTTATATATATATATATATATATATATATATATATACTGTTGTGTCTGGGGAGAGTCCTTTTCTTATTGTGCCTTAAAATTTAACACACTCACTGGTAAAATTTCCACTTATTTCTTATAATTTTCAAGTCTATTGAAAAGGTTGCAAGACGTAACGAAAATTTTAGGAAAATAAAAATAAGAAATAAGTGGAAATTTTACCGGCGAGTGTGTTAAATTTTAAGGCACAATAAGAAAATGACTCTCCCCAGACACAACAGAATATGCTTCAACACACGAAATCACATAAAAAATCTTGCAAACCAAATCCAAAAACGAAATATATATATATATATATATATATATATATATATATAGTTTTAGGGAAAAAAACCAAGGTTCATGAACTCATCGATGAAAATCCACTGTCACATATAGAAAAATTAATAATTAAAAGCACAATAAATAAGTATAATATAATACAAAGTAAATATCATAAGATAAAGATAATAAAATGACTACACGTGTTTCATAACCAATTTTCAAATAGAAAGAATATTTAAATTGATTAAAATCGATTAAAACTATCGAAAATAAATTCTATTCAATAATATAGCTAATCTTCAGATCAAAATACAACAATAATAATAATAAAAGAATGTATATATCAACCAACAATAAATACCAAATGAATTTATATAAAATACTTATTATATAAAGATAGAAAAATATTATTAAAAATATCAAAATGATAAACATTCCATAATCAACCCTACGTCCATTATAATATAAGCTAACAGGAATATTATATGCAAAAACCAACTTAACAAATTTTTTTCGTTTAAAATACAATTTGAACGAAGTTGAAGGTTAAAATAATAAAGATAGTATTAGAACATATTTAAATGATGCAATAATTTAAGCTAGACTATTTTAGACTAAAAACGTTTTAGTCTTAAATACATCAATTTGAAATAAACCGCTCTCCTTGGATGAGTACGACCTTATAGATTTCCAGCATACAGGATAATCCATTATAATTTGTTTAGCAAATTCTTCATTAATACTAGAGACTGAAATGCATTACTTCTTTTTGCTATATCACCATTCTTCATTCTTGACCCCCCATTATTTTCTTCTGCCAGTCTAATTTATAGTAGGCTTTAGGTATCTTCTCCCTAAATTCATTCTACTACAATAATAGCAAAAAGATTATTATTTTAGTCTCTAGTACTGATGAAAATTTTGCTAAATAATTATAATGGATTGTCTTGTATGCTGGAAATCTATTTGGTTGTACTCATCCGAGGAGAGCGGTTTATTTCAAATTGATGTAATGTTTGTATTGATCGATTGAATGGAGCCACTTGAAACGGTTGTAATGCACTAATTAACACCTGGACATCCTTGTTATTTATTTGCTTTTATATATATATATATATATATATATATATATATATATATATATATATATATATAATGTGTGTGTGTGTGTATGTATATATGCATATATATATATATATATATATATATATTTATGAGTGTATGTCTTTGTGTTAGTGTTTCCCACCACCAGCACCCTCGCTTGACAACTGATGTTGGTGTGTTTACGTCCCTGTAACATTATCAGTTTGGCAAAAGAGACCGGTAGAATAAGTACTAGGCTTACAAAGAATAAGTCCTGGGGTTGATTTGTTCAACTAAAAATCCTTTAAGATGGTGCTCCAGTATGACTGCAGTTAAATGACTGAAACATGCATGAAATAATATATGAAATTAAATAAGTGACAAAAAAAAAAAACAGCACTTAAGTTATCAACTTTATTAACTGACAGCTGTTTCTACTGTAAGGTGCAGAGCACTCAAAGCTGAGTGTTTGTGCAACAACTTATAGTTTCCCTGGATCTTATCGCAGAAACAGCTGTAAGCTAATGAAATTCATTGCATAATTCCTGTTCCCTTGTCATTTATATAATTTCATGTTATGCTCTGTTCTCAACTGAAACTTTATTCTGAAGCATATGTATATTAAGTTCTCACACACACAAGGTTATTAGCATTGCTATGCCTCAGAAAATTCTAAAAACACACACACACACACACACACACACACATATATATATATATGTGTATATATATATATATATATATATATATATATATATATATATATATATATATATATATATACTAGCAATATAACCCGACCTTGTCCGGGTGTGACTTATTACGCCATCTACGATAAGTCTTGCTAGGTGAAAATCAACTAAAAAAGAAAGCCTTACAACGAAAAAACCCTTATGATGTAAATATGTTCATAATTCAAAAGACGATGAAATTAGTAGGGAAAGTCTGAAGGCTGTTTTGCGTAACATTATTAAATGTACGTAAATTTCAACCGTCTAATTGGCTATAGAATGCTTGTCAAAACAACTTTTTGCGCTGCCCTGATTATACATAGCAAGGTAATCCCTTTTCGCAGGAGCTAGGACAGCAATTTGTGATGAAGCAATTGCTGGCGATCTGTTGCTACACAGTCTTGCCAGAGTTCTATCAGATTGGGCAGAAGATGTTGATGCACCATTTTGCATTATGTTCAAAGTAGCTTCTTGAATGTGGTGAATTGCTGCAGTCTGTTGCTGTCATTTTAAACCGGTTGCTTTCTTTCCCCAGCAAACTCTCTTCTTTGGAGGCATAATCTATGTATATATTAAACAGAACAAAAGTTATAATAGATGGCAGGGTCGGTACTTTTCTCATATCTGTAATTTTTCAGATTAACACCCGCACGATTACCCAACCCTAATCCTAAACCTAATCCTAACACTAACCCTAACATTAACCCTAAACCCTAACCCTAACCCTAAAACCCTAACCCTAAAACCCTAACCCTAAAACCCTAACCCTAAAACCCTAACCCTAAAACCCTAACCCTAAAACCCTAACCGTAACACTAATCCTAACCCTAACCGTAACCATAACACTAAACCCTAACCCCTAACCCTGACCCTAAAACCCTAACCC
>NC_142944.1:47933380-47978380 GCF_046866305.1 Octopus bimaculoides | reverse complement strand
CGTTTTTAACAATATTTCCAGACAATTCCACCCACCCTTATATTCAGGATATGGAGTGGTGCTGATTTCTTTTTGTACTATCACTTTTTATAGTGAGTGGTTTTTGATTTTGCAGGCTTTGCAGTCAGTATTTCGTTTACATGGATTTCACAGTAAGAAATTGACTGCTGGGGTGCGTTCCACGTCATAAGATTTATGTGTGTGTGTGTGTGTGTGTATCAACTTCTATCGTCGTTTTAACATCTACTTTTCCTTATCTGCATGTAGCAGACAAAATTTGTTGAGTTAGATTTTCTACGGCTGGAGCCCTACGTGTCAATACAAGGAGACACACTTTAAATATATATATATATTTATATATGACTTTCAGTTTCTCGGCCCAAGGTACCACGCAGTGGGACTGAACCTGGAACCATGTAGTTGGTAAGCAAGCTACTTACCACGCAGCCACTCCTATACATGTGTATATATATATATATATATATATATATATATATATATATATATATATATATATATCTCATCACCATCATCATCATCGTTTAACGTCCGCTTTCTATGCTGGCATGGGTTGGACGATTTGACTAAGGACTCGCGAACCAGAAGGCTGCACCAGGCTCCAATATGATCTGGCAGAGTTTCTACAGCTGGATGCCCTTCCTAATGCCAACCACTCCGAGAGTGTAGAGGGTGCTTTTACGTGCCACCACCACGAGGGCCAGTCAGGTGGTACTGGCAACGGCCACACTCAAATGGTGTTTTTTACGTGCCATCTGCACAGGAGCCAGTTCAGCGGCACTGGCAACATCCTTGATCAAATATTTTTTCATGTGCCACCGGCACAAATGCCAGTAAGGTGGCGTTGGTAACGATCACTCTCAAATGGTGCTTTTTACATACCACCGGCATGGAAGCAAGTCAGCTGCTCTGGCAATGATCACACTCTTAGCACCCCACTAGTTTCGATTTCACCTACGCTTCTTAGGTCCAACTTTTCTCTCAAGGTACTTAGACTCTGTCAAGTATGCACACTGACATTATACATCCATCGGAGCATACTGGCTTCATTCCTTGCAAGCTTATGCATGTCTTCAACAGTCATGGCCATATATATATATATATAATATATTCATGTATATATATATATAATATGTAAATACAAATCGAATGTACTCAAAGTACAATCATTGCTAGACAGCAGCCAGTAAGTTATCGTTGCTATGTAAAGCTTCACTGGCACAGGCTGAATATATACATACATATGTGTGTCTGTGTTTGGCTCTCAGTGTTTATGTTTATCAAGAAAGAGATTGATAGAATAAGTACTAGATTTTAAAAACAAGTACTATGGTCAATTTCATTGGCTAACTTGTATGATCATGTGGTTTAAGACATTTTCTCCTCAATGTGATGTTAGGTTCAGTTTCACTGCACAAAACCTTGGCAAGGTGTCATTTGCTTTTGCATTGGGCTTGTGAGTGAAAATAGGTAGGCAAAATTTGCATTGAAGAATGTGGGTGCTTTTCACATGTGATCGTCTGAACAAGGAAACTGATGTGTGTTTACTTTTACAGTGAATATGAGGTGCCACACCCGCTATTCTCTTGAAGTGGTGGTATAAAAACTTAAGTTTTACGAAAAACAAAAACAGAAAAGTGTTGGTGGCAATAAGATCACTCCTCCCTAAAATTACTGCTTCAGGTACAGCATTCAGCCTATGACAGAGAGGAAACAAACAAATGTGTGTGGTTAGAGTATTAGGCTTGGGATTGTTAGTTCATGGGTTCAGTTCACAGACTAAGAGGTACCATATCTTTATGCTAGGCACCTCATTTCATGTTACACCATTCCACTCAGCTGAAAATGAATCCCAATGACATCTGGTAGGGTTAACCCTATGAGCCATTGGTCACCCATTGAAATCCAACTGCTTAAATGCTTTGGAAACTGAATAAGCTCCAGCCTAAAGCGCCTGTGTGCTTGAGACACACTGTCAGTCTACACACACACACACACACACACACACACACACACACACACAGTGCATTTGCCACTATATCACACGAAGGTCTTAACTAAACTATCAACATGCTAAACTGCCATAAACAGTTCCTTTTCAAAACTCTAATAACCATTAAAATTGCTAGAATTAGAAATTGGTACTAATTTCCTAATGTGTCATTAAAAAAAGAAAATACATAAAATTAAGAACCCCTTATCCTCACACCAGAATGTGTGTGTGTGTGTCCACCAGTCTATATATATATATATATATATATATTATTATTATTATTATTATTATTATTATTATTATTATTTTCTATTGTTAGTCATTAGACTGCAGCCATGCTGAGGCACCATTTTGAACAGTTATGATTAGTCAGTGTGTTTGTCTTAATTTTGTTATTTCTGACTCTTTTTGCTGGACATAATTACCATACTTTGGTTGTGAAGCACTGAGAGACAAGCATTAACATGCACACGCATATAAATTAATTCATTTCATTTAATGTCATTTATTCTTTATTAGCGTTGCTTAGATGGTAGCAAATTGCAACAAGATTTTTATGGCTTGGTGCACTGCTTATTACCAATCCATCTAATCCATTCCTGCCTTTTTTTTTTTTTTTTTTTTTGAGTAAGGGATGTTTTTATTCCAGTGAAATTCTAAAGTGCAGAGCTAGCAGTTGATTGAAATATCAACAAACAGTACCTATCAAAAGGATAGATAAACCCAATAAGGCATCAACAATTTTGTGACAATTGTGTGGAGACTTAGGAATATTTCTAATGGTGAATGATTGTATAGACCACTTGGGAGTAATGACCCCTTATTTCTAGTTACAAACATCTGCCTAGGAGAAGAATACTCAGATATAGAACTTGTGGGTTATTCAGCTTCTTGTTGTCCCAACCAATATTGGGCCACTGGGAAGAAAGGTGTTCTATCTGAAAAGTGAATACCCTCACTTCATTTACTATGATTAATTTCACACGAGGGAACTTCTTATAAATAAACTCTATGGAAGATGTTCTGTGGTGGAATTATGCAATTGGAAAGCTGCACATAGGCATTTAGGGCTATTGGTTGCTTCTTTTTCAATATATGACAATGGAGAGATTCAGCAAACAGCACTTCAAGAGACTGAGCAGCCCTTTCCAGGAGTAACACTGTTCATTTTTTAATCAGGAAAGCCTAAGTCTGGAATTGCTTGAGTCTGGAATTGGCCAGCAACTGTTGGCTGTGCCCTCCTTGTGACTTTCCATGATAGCATCCAAGAAATCCACAATTTTTCAAGACCTGATCATATTTGAACAGGAGTTGACTTCTACCATATGTGTATATAATATATGAAATCAGCATAAATATAAATTTGTAGATATTATTATCATCATTTAACGTCTGTTGTCCATGCTGGCATATATATATATATATATATATATATATATATATATATATATATATATATATATATATATATATATATATATATATATATATATATACATATATATATATATACATATATATATTGGCGTTAGGAAGGGCATCCAGCTGTAGAAACTCTGCCAGATCAGATTGGAGCCTGGGGCAGCCTTCTGGCTTGCCAGTCCTTAGTCAGATCGTCCAACCCATGCTAGCATGGAAAGCGGACGTTAAACGATGATTATATATATATATATATATATATATATATATATATATATATATATATAAATTGTGCATGAATTAATGTGTTTCTGCTTGTCCTGACATGAGATCACAAAAGTTGCAAATAATGTCGTTTATTTGCAATCTTCCATGAAAGTATGGTCAGTCATTGTGTTGTTTATTGTGCAAAGGACTAGAGAAAATATTATCTTATGTGGAATCTGGTAAGAGTTGGCAACTGGAAGAGCATCTACTTTATTACACCTCACCAAAGTTTCGTCTGACCCATGCAACTATGGAAAAGTGAACATTAAAACAATGATAAGATGTGCATATATAGATGTGAGTGTGTGCTAATGTTGATTTCCTTCCATGGCTCTGCTTGTCACTGTCCCAATGAATTGGTGATGGAGTAATGACAGGTTACTCTGCTTTCAAAGAGCATGGAATTTCTCAGTGACTTGAAAAACAGTTAAGGTATTGGCAATAGGAAAGGCATCCAATTGTAACATGTTGCCTCAAATGAATCCCTAAATTAGCATAGAAAAGTGAACTGAAATGAATAAATGAATGTGCATGAACCCAAGCCAAACTGTTATAATATATGTAACTCATATCAAATGTGTCTGTTGAGTGCCACTTCCTTTCATTAGGTGGCAAGTTGGCAGAAATATTAGCACGCCGGGCGAAATACTTGGTAATATTTTGTCTGTTTTTACGTTCTGGGTTCAAATTCTGCCAAGGTCGACTTTGCCTTTCATCCTTTCAAGGTCGATAAATTAAGTACCAGTTGCGTACTGGGATTGATCTAATCAACTGGCCCCCTCCCCCTAAATTTTGGGCCTTGTACCTGGAGTAGAAACGAACTTCTTTTCATTTGTCTACTTCTGGTTGGAGAACCCGTTGCTCTGACATCTCAGTTTTGGCATAGTTTCTAAAGCTCGATGCCTTTCCTAATGCCCACCACTTTACAGACGGTACTGAGTGTTTTTTTTATTGTGGCACCTTTTAACTCACAAAACTAAAGAGTTCTTTCAGCTGAGAGAGAGAATAGGAGATAAGGAGGCCTTATGTGTAATGTTAGATTAAAGATGGTGGGAGGAACAGGAACTGGTTTGTTGTTGTGGAGATTGTGGGATACCTCACATTACATACAGGTGAATGAGATGGATGGAGTGGTGGCGGAAAAGAAACAGATAATGGTGACAAGGAACCATGGTGTATCCTCAGTATGGTGATATACAATAGAATGTGAAAGATAGAACAATGGATACCAGTTGCAAAAGTGGGTGTATTGGGAGGGTGAGTGATGAATAGAAAGGTAATAATATGCAGTAATTTGATGCATCAGAATAAAACAGTTGATTGATAAGTGAAAGCAGATGAAGGTGACAAGGGTGAGCAGCAGGACTGGTGTGTATTGAGCAGTTGACTCAGTTGTGTGTATTCATATTATGCTTCAACAACACATTACTATCTTTGCATAACTGGGTAGGTCTTCTCAAGCATTCCATTTCACCAATCATTTTGGTCTTTTGTTATCTCTATAACACTCAACACACTGAGGTCTGTTTTACCTGGGCCTCCCTCTTGCACTGGTTCCATCTACTATAAACAGTGGGCACTTCTTTATACAGCTGTTCTCATCCATACACATCACATGACCATACTAACTCAATTTTCTCTTTTGCATACCTGTATCTAATTCTTATGCCCAGTTTTACTCAACACATTCATTCTCCATTGTTCATGCACATCTACATTACCCATCTAGCAGAGAGAGCAGAGCATGCTTGCTTCATTTCTTTCAAATTTTGTACATCTTCTACATTCACGTGCCTTCCTGGGCCTCCATGTATCATCTGTCCACTAATTCCATAAGACATTAGTTAGCCTGAGGCATTAGCAGAAGTTGCACGCCCAAGGTGCTGTGCAACTGAACTGAACCCAAGACCACACAACTGTGAAGTAAAGTTCCCAGCTACAAATCTATGCTAGATCCTTTCACCATAATTCATTATTTAAATTACCATATTTAGTACATTAGCACCTTGTTCACTATTTATAAAGCAAACAGTTTGCACTTATAGAAGCAGAAGTGTTCTCGGTTTCTGGTAGTTTCTTACATATTCAGCTGTCTCTGATAGGGACTCTCTTGCTGGCTCTTTAGTGTAATGATAGCTTGCTTTAAGTGGCTTGCTCATACACGTGTGTGTGTTCGTGCATGCATGTGTGTGTTATTTACATTATAAGAATTTTATTTCTGTTTTAGAAATTTCGAGAGATATGAAATAAACTGTTTCAATGGTGAAACTCAGAGTAGATAAAAAATAAAGCTGTAAATGATAACATGCAGAATATTGGATTAAAAAACACTTGGATAGAAAAAAGTCAAAGGTTGCCTGTGGTATTTGTGTGTCTGTGTATATATGAGAGAGAGAGAGAGATGTATATATATACTTGGATTTATTTTTATATATGTATATACATACAAACTCATGAATACATGCACATATATTTATGTGTACAAATATTATATTGAAAAACCATCAGTTGAGACTTTGTCCCAAGTAGCAAATTTCATGTATGTATACACACATGTTTATATATGTGTGTGTGCACGCTTATGAGACTTCTTGTGTTTGGTCTGGCGGTGGGTGAGATGGGGTCACTGCCGTTTCTTTCATTCTTGCTTAGTCATACATTCAGGCATTTATATAGAGGTGATGCCTTGTACATGTACTCTTTGTATAAACATATATGGATATATGTTTGTGTAGGTGTGTATATATATATATATATATATATATATATATATATATATATATATTAGAAATAATAAATTTCTAAATCTCTCAGAGAGACTTAAAGCAGTAGTGATGCGATAAAGTAGTTGTATACTGCCAACTTAACATGACAGTCCCAATAAGGGGATATACTAATGCTATTTAGCCCTAGGAAGCTGGACCGCTTCCAAAGATAAGGACACAGGAAATGTGTCAAGGCCTAATAGGAAGCGGTCCAGCTTCCTTGGGCTAAACAGCAGTAGTATATTCCCTTATTGGGACTGTCACGTTAAGTTGGCAGTATACAACTACTTTATATATATATATATTACCTGTATGTGTGTATATGATTTTTTTTTTTTATGTGTGTGTGTATTGTTGATGTCAAGAATTTAGAAGCTTCAAGAGAACATGAAATAATTCGTTTTTGGATCAGTGAAACTGAAAGCCATAAAAAAATGTGTGTGTGTGTGTGTGTGTGTAGGAACATGTATGATTGGTTTGCCATAACATGGTTTTGAGTTTAGTCCCACTACATAGTGTCTTCAGCAAGTGTCTTTTATTTATTGTCTCAGATCAAACAATGCTCTGTAAATGGAATTGTTACAAAACTGCTTATCACTCTTTTGTGTGTATTTGTGTCAGTATATGTACCTGTATGAATGTTGATTCTATGTTTTAATTAATACCTTTTGAGTAAAATACGGTGACATTCTTTGTTCTCCAATGAACAAATACCGTGTGTTTAAGCAGACATATAAGGACCAGTGAAATGTAAAAGAAGTCTTTTTTGAATAACAAGGATTTGTTGATATGGGGAAAATGCATCTAGCCGTAGAAAAATCTGCCTCAATAAACCTCATCTGTGATGATCATTTTAATGTCTCTTTTCTGTGCTTGCATGGGTCAGAGTTTATTGAGGTAAATTTTTTGTCTGAATGTCGTCCTTCCTGGTGCCCAACTCTTACCTCTTTTAAAACACGGTAGTATTTCTCCATGGTCAGATATGTTTTTTGCAGAATATTAGAAATAGTTGGCATTCATTTGCCACAATAAATTGTAATGTCAAGTCTAGGAAATGCAAATGTATATGAATAGACATTTATATTACAGGCTTCTTTCAGCATCCATCAACTAAATCCACTTAGAAAGTTTTGGTTGGCCTGATGCCATACAGTAAATGACACTTGCCCAAGGTACCATGTAGTGGGACTGAACCTGAAACTATGTGGTTGGGAAGCAAGCTTCTTATCCATATAGCCACTTCTGCACCAATATATATATATTTGTGTGTACATGTATGTGTTTGTTTGTGTGTATGTATTTCAGGAGTGGCTGTGTGGTAAGTAACTTGCTTACCAACCACATGGTTCTGGGTTCAGTCCCACTACATGGCACCTTGGGCAAGTGTCTTCTGCTATAGCCATGGGCCGACCAAAGCCTTGTGAGTGGATTTGGTCGACAGAAACTGAAAGAAGCTTGTCGTATATATGTGTGTGTGTGTATGTTTGTATGTCTGTTTGACCCCACCCCCTCCCAATGACTTGACAACCGATGTTGGTATGTCTGCGTCCCCATAACTTAGCAGTTCAGCAATAGAGACCAAAAAGAATAAGTACTAGGCTTACAAAGAATAAGTCCCGGGGTCGATTTGTTTGACTAAAAGCACTGCTCCAGCATGGCCGCTGTCAAATGACTGAAACAAATAAAAGAGTAATACATATATATATATATATATATATATATATATATATATATATATATATATATATATGCTCCTATGTTTTTTCATGTATTTGTATACTTATGACTATTTGCTTTTGACATTACATTGTTTGTATGCTCGGTTGTGTACTTATATAAGGGCACATCTGTCTGTATATATCCACACATTTATATGTTTACGTATGTTTATCTATGTGTGTATGTATAAATAGAAATTTGAAATAAATGTAATTGAATTTTTGTGTGTGTGTGTGTGTGTGTATATATTCCACACTTTGCTTTTATTACTAATACCTGTAGGGGGGGGGGGGGGGGGTAAGCTCGTACATGTTTGAGATTACTGATGTGTATTTATATATTTATGCGTATTAATATATGTGTCTGTATAGTACATATATATATATAAATATTTAAACACATAAAAAACACCACTTATTTAAATGCATCTTATGCATACAAAGAACATTAATAAATAAAATGTAAATATATAAACATAGGCTTGGGAACAGTGGGTGGATTTTCACACACACCCCCACCCCACCCCCTAAAATTGGAGCTTGCGGGGTGATGAAAACACTTTGAACAGCCTCTTGAAAAACTTCATTGTTAAAACGAATGAATGTAGAAACATTTTTAGACTGATTTGAAACACTACTTTTCCATTATTGGATTTATCTGATTCGATTGACGTACAAATATTATCATAATAATAATAATTATTATTATTATTATCAATATTGTGTTTGTTTTGATATTAAGTTTGAAAACATTGGTCTTGGTAGTAAAAAAATTTTGGACCTGTGTTTTTACCTGCTAGGTAAATTTCGTTCCAAACATTAAAAAAAATACACATACAAATGCATTCATGCACATCTTTTGTGCGCACACATATAAACACACATTTGACTTACATTTACACACTCATTCATAAAGTTGTACACTTGTGACTCCAAAGTACACATCCACACAAACACACAGTTGTGAATATACATAAAAATATTTAATTCAATATTCCTTTTTTGGAACAGTGAAGCTTGAAGCTGATAAAGCTATAAATAATATAGTATGTAAATATCAAGCTCATGTCCCACAGGCAGCTTTCGATTTTATCTATCCAAAGGGTTTTTTCTAAACCAATATTTAATGGGTATTATTTATAACTTTACCTGCTTCAGGTTTTACCAATCCCAAATAGAATTATTCACTCAATAGAATATATTATGCTTGCAGCGTGCAATATCATCTATTGAGTTTTGTCTGTGGCATTTATTGCAAATTAATCACTTGATACTGCTTTGATAGTGCCACAGAAGTTGATCCTGAAACCATAGTGTATGGGTCACTACCTAGCAAATTGAGACCCACCGTAAATAAATCAACACTTTGGCTTTTCTTCCTGCTGTTATCTCCTTCAAGAGGGTGGAATCGAATTTCTCAGAAAAAGGAAAACAGCTGCTACCAGTGAGCGTGTGTATATGCTTGAGTGCATGTGTATGTGTGTATGTATATCCATATTTTTATATATATATATATATATAGACACACACACCTTTTTTTATATATACGTTTATATTATATATATATATATATCCCTTTTAGGCATACACACAGCTGCTGCATTTAAGAAATATACACAGGCAAGCCTGTATAAATCTGGTTTTAAAAGAAGTAGGTATTCTAAGTACTCCTAGTGTTGTCGTTTTTCTCCACATTATTGGAAGATAGGCTTGGATGATGTTTTCCACCCCTACCTTCCACGCCAATCATTACAACTGCTAGCAATGTATAAGTGTGTCTGTGTCTGTGTGTATGTGAGTAGTGGGGGTTAACCTGTCTGCTTCTTTTGAAGATTTCATTTTTCCATTGGAGCATTGCTATATACCATCACCATCATAGCCACCTGCATCATTATTACTGCTGCTGCTGCTACTACGTACTACATACTACTACTGCCACCACTACAAATTACAACAGGAGCATTTTAATACTTTATTCATTATTTACATAAATTACTAATGTTTACGGGCTTGTCAAAAACATTTCATCACCATTTTAACTGGCATGTTATCATATGTTGTACAGAACTTACTACATAAATTGCCACAGCTATAAACACCAGGTTTTCTTTTCTAAATACCCTCTTCCAAGTCAACTTCTGTCAAGCTGTACCCAAGGGGCCCTTCCATTATCACTTTACATACACATATTTAACTTTGCCCTATAGTTTATCTTTCCTACAACTTAACCACTTTCATATCAATTACCTGAACAATGCTTCTGGTTCTATGATAGCAAAAAGCTCCTGTCTTGCACTTAAATTAAGACGTTTTACAGGCGTGGCTGTATGGTAAGAATAAGCACAGGCTATGTGGTAAGAAGCTTGCTTCCCATCCACATGGTTCTGGGTTCATTCCCACTGCATGGTGCCTTAGGCAAGTGTTTTCTATTATAGCCTTGGGCCAACCAAAGCCTTGCGGGTGGATTCGGTAAATGGAAAATGAAAAAAAAAAAACCATCGTATGTGTGTCTGTATCTATGCATGTGTGTCTCTGTGTCTATGTTTGCCCCCTGCCACTGCTTGACAACTGGTGTTGGTGTGTTTACGTCCCTGTAACTTAGTGGTTCAGCAAAAGATACTGATCAAATAAATACTAGGCTTAAAAAAAATAAGTCCTGGGATCAATTTGTTTGACTGAAACCCTTCAAGGTAGTGCCCCAGTATGGCCACAGTCAAATGACTGAAACAAGTAAAATATAAAGAACAGTGTATAAAACGTTTTTGTTGTGTTATGAAAAAGTTATTGTCATAACATAGTTCTTGTTTGTTTGTTTGTTTTTTGGTGGGGGGGGGGCGTCAAAATTAATCAAAGTACATAAGTACTCATATTAGTTGAGTAGAAATCTCGTTGCAAAGGCTCCAGTGATCGGCTCTGTCATTTTTCTCCAGTGTCTGATATAATAAACTGCTAACAGTTATCTTTCTTATGTACTGTTGTCAGTGTTGTTGATGTTTAGAATATATTACATATCCAGACTAGATATTTCAATAATCTTTTCTACATATGCAGTGAGTGTTATTGATATCTTGTGTGTGTGTGCGTGCGCACACACATATAACATCCAAACAATACCACTACCAGTACAAATGTTGTTGATCGCCATTATATCTATATTTTAAAATAAAACCCATGGTAGATATATATAGAAACACACAAATACGTATGGTAGGGGACACCATAGCAGTACAGTCAGTTCTCTTATATACAGTAGTCAGTGACCAATATCTTCTTATATATTACATCTCTTGTATAAAGTGGTCAATGTTTTTGATACCCATCCAGTGAGTGTATATCCAAACCAGTCATCTCTTTTGTACCCAGTGACAGTGTTATATGGACTGTTAGATATGTAATTCGTCTGACGTTCCGTGTGTCATGTGGTTCGTCTGAGTTCATTGTTTCATTGTTGTTGTCTTGTGGGACTGTCGTAGTAAAATGTCATTGATATATATATGGCGGACATGACTTTTGTTTATTCATAACGAACATTGGGTGAGTGCGTTCTTTGTATGTAATTGAACAATAAATGTAATAATTAAATTGTATAACTCGTTATGTTATCTCTGCGAGTCAGTCCGAGGGAAACATAACAGACAGGATCATTGATGTCTTGTGTATCACTAAACCATGATCAGTTTTAATGAACCATGAAAGTCAAATGACTAATACAGTTAATATGGCACATCACACCGATTAAGCATAATCCATTTGATGTGCCATAAAGGAAAAAGTATTCTTTCTTTCTTTCTTTCCTTCTTTCTTTCTTTCTTCCACTGGTTCCCAGCATAGCTGGAGGATTGCTTTCAAGTATTTTAATTGATTATATCAAACGCAATACTTTGTTTGGCACTTTTATTGATCCCTAAGAACGGAAAGGCAACTCTTCCCTAGCAGGAACTAAAAACCACAAAGTATACCATAAGGTTTTTATCTTATGCATGTTCCTTCTACTTGCATTCTTTGTCACTTTCGCCCATCTATCATTCTTCATGCACGTCATATACCATATTCTGTGTTCAGCCGTCTACAGTACATTTTCCGACTACCGAATTTCACTCATAAGTTTTCGTTGACAAAGTCTACGGCAGAGAACACGTGTCCAGTGTTGTTCATTGGGACTAAACTCAGAACTATTTTTAGGCATACATCTATGTCTACACTTATGTGTTAACTGCAGTTATTTAACCTTTTAGCATTCAAATTATTCTATCAAATGTAATGCTTATTTATTCGCATTGTTTTGAATTTATCCTGTATTATGTGGTAGCCTTGAGATTTCAATGATGTGTTTTGTTTATGCTCAAAATGACATTCTAGGGTAGGTGTGAGATGCCAGATCTGACTAGTTTGAACATAAGGCAAGTAGAATATTTTGGCTGGAAATGGCCGGTTTAAATGCTAAAGGGTTAATTAAGCACCATACAGTATCACACTTTTTACATTTGTCTTGTCTGCTTTTCATATAAAGGAGAAAAATATTTGCTGTTGTTTAGCACCATATTCCCAGTTCAGCAAACTTAGGATGAAATATGTTCCAGATGTGACAATCCTGTCTTTGCTTTCAGAATCTTGGATTATTTTATCTAATGTATCCCTTTTTTAAGATGATAATAATGTGTGATTTAAAGGAAATTTAGCTGATATTTCAAACATATCAGGCAGCCATGTAGCAACTTTCTCATTGGCTCAGAAAACTGTAAAAATCATTTGTTATAACAGATGTAGCTACTGCTCTAAATTTCTTCTTTCTTGTTTATACTATAGCCACAATTAGTGCTCTAACAAACCTTTCCAGCTCGAATTATAATAACTATTATTTTCAGCAAGTCAACTGTACCTGTGCATGGGCTGCAGTTTAGACTGCTCACACTGATAACCACTTCAGTATTGATATATTGCAAGTTATGTTTTCTCTGTATTTTGCTAGAAATTGCACTGCACCTCTTTCACATTCATTGTTTGCACTGCTTTATGTAAACAAATATCTACCTGCACATACACACATTTAAATAGATGTTATTATCTAGAAAACATTTGATGAAATAACATATTTTTCTTCCAGAGTGAACAACATCTACCTATGGAGAAAAAAATTCTACTATTGGGCACTTTTAGGAATGTTCCTTTCTTTTATACAAAACCCAAAAATCACTGAACCATCACACCTCCATCCACTAATATCTAATCTGTACTCTTTATACCAAGCAACATCCTGTCCCACTAAAATTCATTTGTTAACCCACCATGGAGTCAGTCCTCATGCCAAGATGCAAGCTAAATCTTATATAACACAGCTTCTTTTTACAACTCACTTCCTGTAGTTCACCCGCCTCCCCAAACTTAGCGGAATTTATAACAAAATATTTAACTATAGTAAATGTACCTCCTCTTTCTCTTTTCTCAGTTGAATATTCCCCTAGTCCTCTTTTGAAATTACTCTTAAAAATATTTTTTTAAATGAGTCGGTGATTGATATTCATGTTTAACACTTTTGTTACTGTATTTCTGTTTAAATGTATTGCCCTTGTTTCAGTTCATTCTTAAAATTATGAGAAGTGTATTAAGATAACTTTATCATTTTAAACTAGTATTTAGAATATAATTTAGCATGAAATTTATGCTAACATAATGGAAGGCTTTAATTTAGATCACTTTAAGACAGTTTATATTGTTAAACCAGGGACAGTCTGAATCAGGTTGGTATGAGAAGGGCTAAAATTTGTATCCTAATCAATTGTAATAATAAAAATACAAAAACTACATGAGTTAAATTAATCTGTTCTATGGCTCCAAAGTTGGGTGCTGAATATAAGGTTAACGAAATTTGTCTTTAGTTGTTACAGAATGAAAAACTGGATATCATAATAGTAATGATGATAGTATAGGTGACATTAGTAGGAATAACGGTGTTGGTTAAAAAACAAAAACGCTCAGGGAGGAAAATATCAAATTTAACAATACTGTTCGTTTTGCTGATTTTTCAGGGTAATATTCAAAAGAGAAATGCCTTTATGAAATGGCAACAAAAGGCAGCCACATATGCATCATATAAAGAAGTCTGACTCATCTTAGCGAGACAATGAAAGTCTTGTGAAAGAGAATGTTCATTTTTGTATGCATGACTTATTGAGCCATGAAAGTCACACGAACAATGGAGTATGAATGCTGTGTGAACAATATCTATCACAGCTAACTTGTAGTATTATGGAAGCGTATGAAATAGAATTGATCTTTTGTTGTACGCATTTAATGACTTGTTGTTGTACAATGTTGATGTGATTTCATGTAGCTAACTTTAGTGACCTATTCAGCCAATGTGTTGTTACAGAAATATTGTTTAGAAGTTGATGTGGTGTGTTGTAAGATGTTGAGTTGATGTGTATAACAATAGAACTGATGTGGTGTATAATAAGACGCAGTGTTGTATAGTAATATGTGAGTTGTTTTTGTTTTTCTTTCTCCGGCTTAATCAGAGGTAAAGAGCAGCGCTTATGACCCTTTTGAAAGCCTCTGACACTGGTAAGAGGAGGTTATCCTCAGACCAGAAAGAGGGAGAGAGAGAAACCTGTCCTGAATGCTTGCAACAGAGTAGAGTAATGTCTGTGCTCCTAACACCCCAGGACCAGAACTTGGTGTTAACCCTTTTGTTATCATGCTTTTGTTGATTTGCATAGACTTTCTCTTTAATCGATTTTGAAAAATAAAGAACTTAGCAAAATAACTCTGTCATTATTAACCTGGTATTTGGGACATTAATTCAAATGGAATTTTAAAGATAGGTTTTAATTTAGATCACTTTAAATGAGAAGTTTATACTAAGTGGATTGGTATAAAAAGGGTTAAACTGGATGGCTAATTAAATCTAATACCTACAATTGATATATTGTACAGTGTAAAGTTAAGTTGATGTGCATTCTTTTATTGCTTTTAACAGTATTCTGGGGTACCATCTTCTCAAGTATTTTTAATTACATTGAGCTCAGGACTTATAATCAGACGGATAAAAGGCTACGTGGTATGATGTTAATTAGCCCTAAGTAAACCTTAATCAAGAACATTTCAACCATGATCATCTGCTTTTTTTTTTAACCCTTTGAACCCGCCAGGCCAGTTTTCTGGCCTGAGCATATAGTATACATACCTGCTAAGCAGCTAACTATTTAACCAATAAAAGACCATTTACATCACAGTTTAGGCTTCTGTTCATGGCCGAACATAGTGTAAATGAACTAAACAAATCCAACAAGATTTACAAATCCAGCCCCGTGTTCAATCACTTGTTAGAAAAATTCAAGTTGCATTACCCACTGAGAAGCAGTTTGTCACTTGACGAGGGGATGATTCCAACAAAAAAAAACTCCCTATCTATAAAACAATATCTCAAAGATCAACTGATAAAGTGGGGTATCAAAACCTTCCTTGTTTGTGGTAGTGAGAATGGCTATATTTCAAATGCAGAAGTATATACAGGTTGTAGGGAAGATGCCGAAACACTTGAAAACCTTGTTCGTATGTTGGAACTGTTTTCGTGACCAATGTTACTGTGCATTTACAGACAGATTCTACACTAATGTATATTTGTGCGAGTTTTTTATGGAAAACAGAGGAAGTGCACGGCACTTACAAATAGAAAACTTTTTCCAAAACACCTCATCAAATCAAAAAATCAAAACTGCAGGAGGCAATTCAAACTCTTATTCAATGGAATTGTAGCAGTAATTGTTTGGTGCAACAAAAAGCCCATTTATTGTGTAACTTCTGCATTCATAACCCTCCCCCCCCCTTAATACAAGTACAAAGGTACGATAGTAAAGAGCACAGAAGGCTTCCTGTGGTTTGCCCAAAAGCTGTCCAAAGTTGCAATGCATACATGGGTGGCACCGATAAAAATGACCAACTTACCAAACTGCATCGGAGCAGACATCATTACAAATGGCCACGTCATCTTATTTGGAAGTTTTTTGTGGGCTGCGTACAATGCATATGTTATCGTGGGACATTATAAGCCACATAATCCCCAGGGGCAAAGAATGTTTACATTCCACACGTTTGTTGAAAATCTCTGCCATGAACTTGTAGGCAATTATTACCGACTATTACCGGTGAAAATACATCCAAACACAAACTTCTACAAGATTACAGACCACACGAGGTGGAAAGAGAGCCCCCCCCCCCCCCCCGGCCTATGCAACTTTGAGCAATAGGTGTGTAGTATGCCTAGGAAAGCACAACAGAGCCAGACAGCAAAATCCAAGTGCTGCATATAAAGACCTTCCCAAAAAGTCAAAAACAGTTTACTGGTGTAATTATTGTAAAGCTTTTTTGTGCATTGGGGTACCACAGCAAAATTGCTGGCACGACTACTATGCTAAAGTTCAGTTTTGGAGGTAGAAGTGAGAAAATAAAATAAACAACATGAAATAGGTATTTTATTTGTTTGTTTATCATAAATAACAACAAAAACCTAGCACGTTCTTTTACTCTTTTATTCTCTTGTTTCAGTCATTTGACTGGCCATGCTGGAGCACTGTCTCTAGTCAAACAAATCGACCCCAGGACTTATTCTTTGTAAGCCTAGTACTTATTCTATTGTTCACTTTTCGCCGAACAGCTAAGTTACAGGGACGTAAACACACCAACATCAGTTGTCAAGTGATGGGGAGGGACAAACACACATACACACACACATATATCTATACATATACACGACAGGCTTCTTTCAGTTTCCGTCTACCAAATCCACTCACAAGGCTTTGATTGGCCCAAGGCTATAGTAGAAGACTCTTGCCCAAGGTGCCACGCAGTGGGACTGAACCTGGAACCATGTGGTTGGGAAGCAAGCTTCTTACCATACAACCACTTTTGTGCTTATGAATAAAAATAAATCATAACTGAATTTTTTTGCATATTTTCACTGGGAGCTGAGGGTGGAGGTCATGTCAGGATGAGCTCATAGGGTTCAAAGGGTTAAGAGTATATATTGACTATATTAATATGTAAATTCGATAAAATTGTGAACTACATCCTCCCTTCTCTATCATCCGCACTGTATCACTGTTAAATTTTCTTTCGTGCTTTCTCTGTTAAATAGTCTTCTTTGTTAATATTTTTGTCTTTAAATATAAATCTATAGAAGTTAAGGCCAAGCATAAAATGTAAAAGACTCAGAGCAGTTAGGAAGGCCTGTGGGACTCTGCTTCCTCTCACTCACCAATGTAATGCTGTTTAGTCCTGGATCAGACTTTCCAAGAAGATTTATGGTTAAAGGTTTTCCAAACATAACCATCCTATCTCTATTTTCAGACACAATGTACTTAAGATCACATTGTGTGTCCTTATACTTTAGGATATGTTTGAAGGAGTATTTAGCTGCTATTTCTTACAGGTTGAACAGCTATGTAGAAGTTTCTTTGTCAGCTGGAATTGTATTAGATTAGAGTAGGGGTTTTTGTTTTTTTTTTCTTTTTCTTCCCCTATTTGAATTGGGAGGATGAGACTATGAGACTCTGCCTATGATGTTCTCAGGCTCTCCTGTAGGTAAAATTTAGTTAAGAAAAGAATATCAAATAGCCAATACTCTAGGGATGAAGGTGTAGATGTAGTGATTAATTCAGTGTGAGGTAGTGTCGGTAGGCTTCATGAAACACACAGAATTAGTGACAGATAATCTTGAGTGATGATAGCATGAAACTAGGTAACTCTGAAGAAAAGTGACTGTTGTACTAACAATGAATGAGGCAGCAGAGTGAGAAGATAACTTATTGAAATATGTTGACAAGTGAGTCCTTGCCAATCAGTCTGATGGCTTTCTTCTGGATGCAGTCTGGGGGTGCTTGTATGTGCAGCAGCATAACACCATTCTGGTTGTAGGAACAGTATTCCATTACGTACTGCAGCAGGACCTTCCACATATCAGAGTAAAAGTGAATCACACTTGAGCTTCGTAGAGAAGCATCAGTTTTGCAAAGTATGTTCTACTCTTGCAGAAGATGGTTGATATTTAGGATGTAGTTTTTGTTTGTAATCATCAGTGATTGAGTTCTAGCATTTTGTATTGACTTTTAGGGTTTTAGTTGTGTGCTGTTGTCCAAAGATAGAGAGGGTGAGATAAAATATTTCCTTGAAATGCACATTGATTGGGTCTTTGTACTATAGAAGAACACAACAAAGATCTGGAGTCAGTGGTAGTTTGGCCTGAGACGTCTAGACTACATAGAATAATGCCTGTGTTAAGAAAATTAATGAGTAGTGAAGTGTACTATTATCTGCACAAAAGTTTTTGATGTAGAAGAAAAAGCTATGACCATGTCCTTTTTCGGTCCCTTTAAGACTGTTGAAATCAATGTGATCAATGCTCCTTTTAAACAACTGCAGCAGGGAAAACTTGCTAAGAGTATTCTAAAGCTGATGTCTTACAGAAGATGGAGTAGGTAGTGATGTGTTTGAATTTGGAGGGATGAGGAGAGGAGGGACAAATGAGTTAGGTATACTTGAGTAGAGGTAACATGAGGCCATCCAGCTCTGAGGAAGAGAAGCTACTGTAGAGAGGAGACCACATCTGAAGGCCAGAGGTTAGAGTGTTGGTGAGTGGCTTTGTATCAATCTGTTGACCTTTGGCCTTTCCTTAGATGGGATCTAGGATGTCAGTGTGTGTAACAGTAGTACCATCAAGGTGTGAGAGTAGTACTTCATTGTGGGTCTCATATGAGGGTTTTTTTGCTGACCCAGGATATTTAAAACCAGTCTTTTTAATACAATCTTTGCTGTGTTGAGTGTGTGTTATTAGGAGAAACCCTCAGTAATGGCAAGATCAAGCACTTGAAACAACCTAAAGAGTTTTAGTTGCATGTTGAACATGTTTAGGGTGGGGTTAGTGATGCAACAATGTTTACTTGATTGTATAATGTGCTTTCTTAGTGGCGATAGTAAGTTGATAATTGACTTACCAGACGGAAAACTTGGCATATATCAGAATTGATGAAGTGTGTATCAGAGATCTCCACTTGCGTATGCTTTGTTGATATGAAGTGACCATAATGAATAAATTGATGCTACAATGAATTATTATTTATATTAAAAAGATATCTAGATTAGATTAAGGTTGGGTTCATGAATCATTTATGAGAATGCATTATATTAATGGGCTTCTGCAAATAGAGGAAATCACATCAGTTATTAAATATTAACAGATTATTGGGACCTCATAATCAGTTGAAAAATAAATATTGTAATGGGGCGTGTTGATTTTTATCAAAAATATGGTGAATATTTTGTAAATATGTAACTATGAATGTGAAGGTTAAAGGAGAGTTGTATTGAATAATAAAAAGAATTTAGTTCTTCTAAATTTTTTCTTTTTGTTTTGTGAAATCATCATCATCATCATCGTCGTTTAACGTCCGCTTTCCATGCTAGCATGGGTTGGACGATTTGACTGAGGACTGGTGAAACCAGATGGCTACACCAGGCTCCAATCTGATCTGGCAGAGTTTCTACAGTTGGATGCCCTTCCTAACGCCAACCACTCAGAGAGTGTAGTGGGTGCTTTTACGTGCCACAGGCATGAAGGCCAGTCAGGTGGTACTGGCAACGGCCATGCTCAAAATGGTGCATTTTACGTGCCACCTGCACAGGAGCCAGTCCAGTGGCACTGGCAACAATCTCGCTCGAATGTCTTTACACGTGCCACTGGCACAAGTGCCAGGAAGGCGACACTGGGCACAGGTGCCATCACGGTAAATATAAAATTGTGGTAGCATAAAAAAATTATTGAAAAGAGAGGAGGTTCCTAAGATGTTATAATTTCCATTATTACAATGTCCAATGAAGAAACATCCTCTTGGATTAGAAAGACAAGAGGAATATTCTTATTGTTGTTGTGTTAGGTCTAGGACAGCGTTGCTCCAGCAGACCTATTATGATAAAGGCATTGTTGCCTTTTTTGTATATCAGAACTAAATATTTCATGTCTGTTTTAATTTTCTTTTTCTTTGATGTAATTTGAGGGGGATATTGTTGCTGTTTCTAGTGGGTCAAGCATCATCATAGAGATTGTCTCTACCAGCTCATGCAGTCACGTAGAGGAGTGGGCTGGAGGTGTTGTTGATGAAAGGTTTGAAAATATGGATGTCATTATTTGGTGGATAAATAGGAAGAGAGTGAAGTTTCTTGAATCAATGACTTCATACTATGATGTTTGATGCATGAGTTTGTTATGAGACTCATTGTGAAATACGAGTGGCAATAGGGGGTAGGCAGATACAGCAGTAGCAGTGATGGCAGGGAGGGAGGGAGATACCACAATAAGGAATTAAGGAATAAACATTTTCAGTAAAAGATAGCTGAACTGCCCCTATCTATGTGCAAATCTTAGATTCCAGTAATTGAAACAGGAAAAAAAAAATGCCATCATTTTGTTTATAGAAGCATTACTCTTACTTCTGGAAGCTTTTTAAATAGTCAAAAGGTTCAGAGTGAAGAAAATATTTTGCTTTGAAAAAGAGAAGTCTGATACTTTGGACAGAACTCTTTACCAAGATATTAAAACTCTCTCTCTCTCTACTGTTAAGTAATTTATTCCACTTGGCTAAACTTTTTGACCAACAGAGACCATCATTAGTTTCAAGAGTCAACCAAGTAGACTCTTATTTCATGCTTAACGTTTGAACAGAGAATAAAATCTGTCTTAGTGTGACTTTTGGAGTTTTTAGGATTATGAGTCTTCTTGGAGCAGTTGGATGATTGGTTGGTTAGCTCCAGATCAACCCTAACCACACAAACATATCATTAAAGACGTTCAAGTTGTGACCATCCTGTCTTTCATTCAGTCATAGTGCATCTAGGACTGCATTCTACTTGAGCTTGATTTGTTTCAAGATATTAAGATGAGTCTTTATGGTGACTCAGTCTGCTATTTTTAGCAAGTCAAATGACAGTGTAGAGGCCCATTCACTGCAGATGGTTGTTTGCATCTCACAAAAGAGTGAGGGTAAAAATCTTCTGAAGTTTGAGCACTGTTCATAAAAATAATACATATATTAGTGTTGGCCTTGTAAAATGGCACAGGTTCACAGATCCCGCTGGTATTTTTATTTTATTTATTCATTCTTTGTCTAGTTTAGTGAAATTCCTGATGTTCTGTCAATCTGGTATCGTTTTACAATACCAAAATACAGATATTACATGATTCACATCACATATCCTCCTTTTTCCTATTTTATGAAATGCTTCTAGCAAATACTTTTTTTTTTCCTTTATATTTTTTTTTATTATTTATAATGTTCCGCCTGAAATTTAACAATAGGCATAGGAATGGTTGTGTAGTGAGTAGCTTGCTTACCAACCACATGGTTCTGGGTTCAGTCCCACTGTGTGGCACCTTGGGCAAGTGTCTTCTACTATAGCCTCATGCCGACCAAAGCCTTGTGAGTGGATTTGGTAGGCGGAAACTGAAAGAAGCCCGTCGTATATATGTATATATATATGAGTGTGTGTCTGTGTTTGTCCCCCAACATCGCTTGACAACCAATGCTGCTATGTTTACATCCCCGTAACTTAGCAGTTCGGCAAAAAGAGACCGATAGAATAAGTACTAGGCTTCCAAAGAATAAGTCCTGGGGTCGATTTGCTCGACTAAAGGCGGTGCTCCAGCATGGCCACAGTCAAATGACTGAAACAAGTAAAAGAGAATAGTATTATGCAAGTTTACAGAAATAATATACTGGGAGTAAAGTTTTATTTATCTCTTTTTTTCTTTTGTGGTGTTAAGTAGTGAATATTCTCATCTTTAAAAAAAAGTAACACTTATAGAAGCAGAATTGTAACTTAACACGACACTAAACGTTCTGTCAAATCTGAAGAACAATAAAGTACAGTAGAAGTGAACAATGAGGTTAATTTGCAGCCTAAGAATTTCATCACTGCAGGATTTGATTGTAGAATAGGTTTGTTTATCTTTTTATCTTTTACTTGTTTCACTTATTAGATTGCGGCCATGTTGGGGCATTTGTCTTGAAGAATTTTAGTTGAATGAATTGACCTCAGTGTTTGTTTGTTTGTTTTTTTTAAGCCTGGTAATTATTCAATCAGTCTTTTTTGCCAGACTGCTAAGTTACAGAGATGTAAACACACCAACACTGGTTGGGGGTGCAAGCACAGACACACACACACACATATATGATGGGCTTCTTTCAGTTTCTAGCAAATCTAGTCACAAAGTTTTGGTAGGCCCAAAGCTATAGTAGAAAACTTTTGCCCAAGGTGCCACACAATGGGACTGAACCTGGAACCATGTGCTTGGAAAGCAAACATCTTACCACACAGCCACGCCTGTGCCTATGTTTATATTATTTTTGTTTTATTGTTTAGTCAGAGTGGGAAGGAGTGGCATTCATAACCGTTTGTTTTTCAGGGCTTCCAAACTTTGTGGAAGGAAGGGAGGAAGTTATTCTCAAACTGGAAACCTGGCCTGATTGTTTACAACAGGGTGAACTCAACTAAAGGCACCCTGATGTCATAACATTTCAGATACTCCAATCTCCAAGTTCTTTATTTCTACAAATGTGTGTGTGTGTGTGTGTGACATGCTTTAAACAAGGTTAGGCTTAACGACCTTCTATGTATGCATACACATATATTTGTACATGTGCTTCCCCCCTTTATAAGCACCAATGTTATGTTGTGTCCTGTAAGATATGAATTTAACGGATTTATATTCTAACACATTCTAGTATTGTTTAAAGTCTATTTGTAGTTTACTTAACACTGCAAATTACTTGTTTCAGTCAGTCATTTGACTGGCCATGCTGGAGCACCGCCTTTAGTCGGGCAAATTGACCCCATGACTTACTCTTTGGAAGCCTAGTACTTATTCTATCGGTCTATTTTGCCGAACCGCTAAGTTATGGGGACGTAAACACACCAGCATCGGTTGTCAAGCGATGTTGGGGGGACAAACACAGACACACACACACATACATATATATACGACGGGCTTCTTTCAGTTTCCGTCTACCAAATCCACTCACAAGGCTTTAGTCGGCCCGAGGCTATAGTAGAAGACACTTGCCCAAGGTGTCATGCAGTGGGACTGAACCTAGAACCATGTGGTTGGTAAGCAAGCTACTTACCACACAGCCACTTTTTTAATAGTGTCCATAGTATGTTCCTAGACAGTAAGAAATGATGTATTACTCCATTGTAACATGCCGTTTACTGATAAATGGGTTCTTAATACTATAGTATACTGATCTTTAAAATTTTCTTAGCTTCCACTGTCATTCTTAATCAACAATATCTCATTCCATGATAAAAAGCACTTAGTCCACTCTGCAGGGTGGTTGGTGTTAGGAAGGGCATCCAACCATAAAAAAACCATGCCAAAATAGACACAAAAGCCCGATACAGTCTTTTGCCTCGCCAGTTCCTGTCAAACCGTCCAACCCATGCCAACATGGAAAGCAGATTTTAAATAATGATAGTGATGTGGTTTCTATCTGCCCATTATTTTCTTTTATTTTGTTTTTTTTTTTCTTTATTCCAAATGTATTGTGCCTCTTTGGAGTCATCCCACTTATTTATTTTTGTATATGTTTTGGCAAAAGCAGGGATGTCATACCTAAGCTTTTTTTTTTTCCTTCTTTCTTTCTTTCTCCTAAATCATCCTTCTATGAATACATTTAACTTCGGCATGATACCTGCTGTAGAGTGTTATATTACTTCTGAATATAATACAGATGGTATGGTGTCTGCAGGTTCCTTTGTATCTCCTTGCCAGATCTTTGCTGTAAATGTCAGTCTTGCAGGTTTTTTTGTTTTTATATATTTTGTTTCTACCTTATGTTTACGAAGAGATGCATAGGGTTCATCTCAGCATGCATAACTCATGTTTGTAAACAGCTTTACTAACAAACTGGCCATTTTTGCCTAATTAGAAAACTGAACCTGTAGTGGTAGTAAAACTCCTTATTTAGGATTCTTGTAGTTCAGTGGTTCTCAATGGGGTTCATATGACCCTTAGGGGTCTACATAAGATTGTGTTGTTAGAGTTTATGTACAATGAATTGGTTATACTTTGACAATACAGAAACTATTTTAACAATTTTTTTTTTACATAATTCCTAATATTGTTTAATAGTAAAAATATAATAGGATTTTTTTTTAAACTAATGCATGACTATGAGGGTCCAGTGGAATAAAAAGGGTTAAGAACCACTGATGTCATTTATGATAGTTAGAAGTGGCAAAATGAGTTTTTAAAGTTTCAAGAAATTTACAAATTTAATTCTGCAACAGGCATAGCTGTGTGGTAAGAAGCTTGCTTCCCAACACAAGGTTCAGGGTTCAGTCCCACTGCGTGACACTTTATGCAAGTGTCTTCTATAAGCCTCAGGTTGACCAAAGCCTTATGAGTGGATTTGGTAGAAGGAAACTGAAAGAAGCCCGTTGTATATATATATGTGTGTGTGTTTGTGTCTGTCCTTCCATTACTGCTTGACAACCAGTGTTGGCAATGTTTATGTCCTTGTAACTTGGCAGTTCAGCAAAAGTAACTGATAGAATAAGTACCAGGCTTTAAAAAAAGAATGTACTGAGGTCAATAAATTCAACTAAAAATTCTTCAAGTTGATGCCCCAGCATGACTGCAGTCTAATGACCGAAACAAGTAAAAGACAAAAGATTGGAAACTGCTGAAAGTGAAAGAAAGAAATTTGTATCAGTTTGACTCTTTTGTTGCCATATTTTTATTGAAATATATTGCTTTTGTTTTAATTAATTTTTTAACATGATATTCCCATAGAAAATTTTAATTTAGATAATTTCAACCAAGAAGTTTGTATCATAGAACCAGGAACAGTCTTAAGCAGAATAATAGCAAAAGAGTTGAGTAAATCTCAGGATTAACATGTTCATATAGTTGTTATTTGTGATTTAAAGCTTCATTTGCTATGGGAATGAATGCTGAAAATTGGACAATGTTTCCTTCCATCTTTTAATGGTTTGAAATAGATTTAGCTGCTATTTCCAGTAGATCTTGCAACCACATAGAGCTTCCTTTATTATCTCATGGACGATGAAGTATTATTTGGTTGCTAGAATGAAAAGGAAATTTTAATTAATGTCAAATTACGATAAATGTAAACAAACAAAGTTTGCTTTTAGAAGTGTTGAGATGTCTTAGAAAGTTAAAGAAGTGATTTTAAATTCTCAAATACAGTTTATCCTGTTCAGGCTATATTATTAGCATTATACTGCATTTGAGAATTTAAACATCACTTCTTTTTTAATTAATGTGTTAAAAGTAAATAATGAATTTGTTGAGATTAATAAAAGAAGCAAGAATGTCAACCTAGAAATATATAACTAACTTTTATCTTTGATTTTATTTTCCAGAAAGCTCTTATCAAAAAATACCATGTTCTCCGAGTGCCAGTTCCAAGAGTATCCATGTTAGTTCTTTTAGATACCGAAACTGGCAAAGTTATCACTAAAAATGGTATCAGCTGTATTGAAGACGACCCACGTGGAGAGATGTTCCCATGGAGACCAAGCCCGTTTAAGGAGGTGATTCAAGGTAAGCTGTTGACCAATAACTCTGATGGTGAAACATTTGGATATGTAGATGCCTTGACTGAACTGCAGGGGAAGATTACAGGTCTATATTTCTCGGCACATTGGGTAAGTAAAACTTCTAAATCTAAGACTCCTTTAACCCTTTTGCTACCATATTTCTGCTGAAATACACTGCTTTCCAGATAATTTGAAAATAAGGAAGCATTTACTAAAATAATTTAGTCATTATTAAGCTAGAATTTGGAACATAAATTAACATGAAATCTGAATGGAAGATTTATATTTTAATCACTTTAACCCTTTTGTTACCGTATTTCTATAGAAATACACATCCTTTCTTTTCATGAATTTGAAAATAATGAAGAATTTACTAAAATAGCTTTGTTATTATCAAGCTGCCCATTTGGAGCATAAATTAACATAAAATTTTGATGGAAGGCTTTAATTTAAACCAGAAAGTTTGTATTGCAGAATCAGAGGCAGGTTGGTATCAAAAGGGTTAAATATATTTTAATATTAAATGTAAACCTCCACAATACTTTCGATGGTTTCATCTTATTCATGTTGAACAGCTCATCTTACTCCTTAGGTTTCTTTCCACATTAAAGTTGAATCTAAGCTTAATTCAATTATTAAAATAGCTGTTCAAATCTAATCACTGACTCATGTTTGAATCCAAGTTTTAGCACATTTGTTGATAACTGAATCTAATGTTAACCCTCGTTCTCTCTTAAATGAATGCCTTTTGCTGCTTACAGTGTCCTCCTTGCAAGCATTTCACACCCGTGTTGTCAGCCATGTATGATAAACTAAAATCCGAAGGGCGGAACTTTGAAGTAGTCTTTGTCTCGTCTGACCGCAGTAATGTTTCCTTCGAGCAGTACTTCCGAACAATGCCATGGTTGGCAATACCTTACAATGATACCCGAACCCATTGCCTCAAATCTGCCTATGATGTCTACGGTGAGTTGATTGAGTATATATATAGACAACTTACACATATATTCACTCCAATAATCCTATATCATATTTTTAAGCAGTATTTTGCTTATTGAAGTGGACATCTCTTTTTCTATTTGCTCATCTGCCTATAATGATTTGTATGTCATTGTATGCTGTTTGATACATCAATTTTTGTCATTGTTACCACAAGTTACTTTACATCACTATCTGAATTTGTTTAGTGCCACAATATCTTCTCTTACTCCAAAATACTATCACTTGCTACTTGTGAGGTTTTTTGCTACTAAAATGTCCCAGAGTCCCCCAACAGAATATGTCGCTACTGGATGTCTATTGATTGTGCATGTGTGTAGTGATTGCATTCCCTCTCTACATCTACTATTGTTTGTTGGCACTCCGTCGCTTGCAACGCCGAGGGTTCCAGTTGATCCGATCAACGGAACAGCCTGCTTGTGAAATTAACGTGCAAGTGGCTGAGCACTCCACAGACACGCGTACCCTTAACGTAGTTCTCGGGGGATATTCAGCGTGACACAGAGTGTGACAAGGCTGACCCTTTCAATTACAGGCACAACAGAAATAGGAAGTAAGAGTAAGAGAAAGTTGTGGTGAAAGAGTACAGCAGGGTTCACCACCATCCCCTGCCGGGGCCTCGTGGAGCTTTTAGGTGTTTTCACTCAATAAACACTCACAATGCCCAGTCTGGGAATCGAAACCGCGATCCTATGACCACAAGTCAGCTGCCCTAACCACTGGGCCATTGCGCCTCCACTCTACATCTACTAATAACAATCTAACTTGCATTCCAAAGATTAGCCTGCTCATAGAACTCTCTTTTCTAAATATTAAAATCAAATGTGAAACAAAAGAAATCAATTTATTTTACTTTCCTAATTTCCCCATGATGCATTATTAATGCTCTCATTATCATCATCATCATCATACATATGTTTTTCCATACTAAAGTTGATTGAGTGGATCTCACTATATCTTGCCATTCCTATCTGATTCTTGTAATTTGGTTCTCATAGCAAAATTTTGTATGGATTTTTGTAACTGGATGACCTTCCTCATTGCAACATGGGTTGGATAGCATTTATCATATCCCCAGGACTAGAGCAGTTGTCTCTGACATGACTAAAGGGGCCCGTCTTCTCCGAAGAAGACGGGCCTCTTCATTCATTCATTCCTTTCATTTTGGGGTGTAAATATTTCTCAAGAGAATAGTTATTGACAACATGGCCTATGAGATGAGTAATATTATTATCACAGCGGGATATTTGGACATCCTAAATATATTTAAAATTGTCCATTCAAAATAAAAAAAGAAAATTTTTTTTAAATCTTTCTGTATTGTAAAATCCTTCCATCAATATATAATGTCTGTTTTTAACAATTAATTCATTAATCTATTGCAGGTATACCTACTTTGATTATCATTGATGAAAATGGTAAAGTGATCACAAAAGATGGTCGGATGGCAATAAACGCTGACCTGCAAGGACAGGTAAGAAAGAAATAGGGGAGAGGAAAGAATTGAGATACATCAAGTTATAGAACAATATAAACATTTACATTCTCATATATACTCTCTTGCTCCCTTACTTTCACACACTATTCACACATACATATGTCATTATCATCTTCATCATTTAATGTCCCTTTTTCCATTCTGGCATGGGTTAGGTAGTTAGGTGTCAGTAACTGACAAGTTAAAGTGTTGTGGTAAGCTTCAGTGATATATGCAGAAATGCTAACATAGACATTCATATGCATGCTTATATATAAATAGACATATAGATAGGCTTTAAGAAGATAGTAGCATGTCTACCAGCTAAATCCCGGTGTTCATTCTCTCTCTCTCTCTCTCTCCCTCCCTCTCTCTCCCTCCCTCTCTCTCCCTCCCTCTCTCTCCCTCCCTCTCTCTCTCTCTCTCTCTCTCCCTCCCTCTCTCTCTCTCTCTCTCTCTGATTTCAAGGAATTTAACCCTTTAGCATTCATCTTATTCTGCCAAATGTAATGCCTTTTCATCCACTTTGTTTTTAAACATGCATTATTTTGTAGCTTCAAACAAAAGGTAGGTTAGTATATAAAACTACTTTCAGCCATTAGAAATGATAATAATTTAGGGATGGTCATTTTATTTATTTATTTATTTTTTTGCCAAATAAACACATGCACTATATATTCGTTCTTCACTCACTTATTACTGTTCTTATTTTAACTCGCGTGTGCTCCTGCTCTGCTAAGCAGAGCAGGAGCACACACAAGGATGGAAAGCATCACTGAAGAGGTCACAGATGTGTGATGAAAGATTTCCGGACAATGGACATGAATTAAAATAAGAACAATAATAAATGAGTGAAGAACAAATATATAGTGCATGTGTTTATTTGGAAGAAGAAAAAAATGACTATCCCAAAATACAACAATATCTGTTTTTACACATGATTTCACATCAGGGATCTTGTAACACAAATTCATAAGCATATATATATATCCTTGTTGTCATCGTTTAACATCTGTTTTTCATGCTGGCATAGGATGGGCAGTTTGATGAGCTGGGCTCCATGTCTGTTTTGACATAGTTTCTACGGCTACTGAGTGTACTGGGTGCTTTTATGCAGCACAGGCATGATGGGTATCACATGGCACTGGTACACACAAGCCTGCAAGATTAGGGATGCAGGGGACATGCCTGTATTCAAGGACAACCCTGATTTCACTTAGCTTGACATGTCTTCTCAAGCACAGCAAACCACCCGGAGTCTCAGTCCCCTGTTATCCCCTCTGTAAGGCCCTACATCTGAAGATCTTTTCTCACCATTTCATTCCACATCTTCCTGGGTCTACTACTTTCACATGTTCCCTCAACAATTAGAGTTCAGCTCTTCTATATATATACATATATTATTTCAAATTTTCACAGTAAAAGGATTAAGGAAAGGAAATATTAGATAATGTACTCCGGATTCTTGCATAAAGAAGTGCTAGGGTCATGGCGGAAACATTTGATCATGGGTCTGTTCAGTCAGGTGCTAAATGTCATCATCATTGTAATCTTTCCGCTGCTACTACCACCATTTTCTCTAGTTTCATATGATTCCAACATTTCTTTGTCATTATCTCATATTTTATAGTATGTATACGGCCTAGTGGTTAGGGTGTCACGTATACACAATTGTGAAATTGAGGTTTCAATTCCCAGGCCAGCGGCATGTTGTGTCCTTGAACTAAACACTTCATGTCGCTCCAGTCTACTCAGCTGTAAATGGGTAACCTTGTTATGGTCTGGCATAATGTTGGTCCACTTGCCCTCTGAGCCACTGGAGTGGTATCATTTAGAGCAAAACACTTCATTTCATGTTGCTCCAGTCCACTCATCTAATGGTTAACTCTGTGATGGACTGGCATTCTGTTCAGAGAGAATGTTGGCCAGCCTCCCTAGCCAATGGGACAACATCATTTGAAAGCTACAACAATGCAAGGAAACTCATTGTGATCAGCAGTGTATAACAACATCCAAGTCTAGTGATTTTATAGTTCTAACTCAGAACTTTTATATCTCTCCTATATTTTGTTTAATCTTACCTTCTTTTTATACCACTAATTTTGCATTTGTGTTTATTAATTAAGGGGTGGGGCTGTTTTTATTATTTTTTTTAATAATGTACTTTTCTTTTTAAAGGATTTTCCTTGGTATGTGAAAGCACTAAATGAACTGACTGACACAACAGCTGCTTCGCTGAATGAAGGTCCATGCCTAATTTTATTAACTGGTAAGCAGTGATTGGTGTTCTAGTTGAGGGTGGTGTTGAGGACTTCATGCTATTCTGTTGAAACTATAAGATTAAAAGCAATTTTCCATGTGTGTGTATGTGTGTCACACACCATAAAGATTATCGTTTTATCTTTTACCTGTTTCAGTCGTTGTATTGTGGCCATACTGTGGCACCACCTTAAATGGTTTAGCTGAAAAAATTTCAACCCCAGCACTTATTTTTAAGTCTGGCAATTATTCTATCAACCTTTTCTGCCAATCTGCTAAGTTATAGGGACATAAACAAACCAAGACCAGTCATCACATGATGGGAGTGAGGGAACAAACAAATACAACAGACACACACACTAGGCTTCTTTCAGTTTCCTTCTACAAAGTCTACTCAATACATTGGTTGGCCTCAGACTATAACAGAAGAAGCTTGAACAAGGTGTCACACAATGCGACTGAACCCAGAACCATGCAGTTGGGGAAGCCTACTTACCACACAACCATGAAATTATGCTTATGGTATACTAATCACATCAATTATTTCATCATCTATGTAATAATCTACTTGTTTGTTCACCCATTATACTTTAGTTAGTAAGGGAGATGGTAGGGTGAGTAGAGAAGAAAGAAGTGCGGAAGAAGTAGAGAAAGATGTATAAGGCCAAATGTGTTACATGGTTAGTTAAAGGGAGATGTGAAGAGTGAGAGAAAAGAGTTAACAACGTACTGTTGGGTGGGGAGGAAAAGGTAAAAGAGAAAGCGTTATGTTTAGGATACAGTATTTAGCAGAGGGTGATATTCTAGTGGTGAGGTGAAAGAAAGGCAGATAAAGAGAGATGAGCAGGGGAGGCAGTTACATTAAGAGAGATATGGATAGGGGAGGCAGTTACATTGAGAGGGGGACAGATAGCATTTGTATTGTCAGAGTAGAGATACATCTACAACAAGGATATAAAATGAGCTTTATTACTGAAAACTATAGTGAAAAGAATTTTTTTTTTATTGAACTAAATCTTTAATATTATTCTTCTATCTGTTTGGTCACACCTTACACTTAAGTTTGTTAGAGAGGAGGAGATGGAGTGAATGAGAGAGCAGATAGCCAGTTGGTGCATTATGCTGTCACTCATGTGGTTAGTGGAAGTGAAAGGTGCAGAGAAAGAGGGAAATTACATTGTTAAAAAGTTTGTTGAAGAAGTAGAGAGAGAGAGAAATATAAAATGCTTATCAGAGGGAAATTTTAAAATTATATATTATTGTGACTGGAAGTAAAATAACTTAGCAAAATAAAAATACAAATCATCTTTTCTTAAATAGCTTCTTTTAATCTTTTTCATTCTGTGGAATTTCTACGGGTCCCACTAGTAATACCGTAAATCCTCGAGTATAATCCACAGTTTTTTCCCAAAATTTCTACGAGGTTAAAAATGAAAAATATTTTCTAAGTGATAAATATGTAAAGGCAATTTACTTAATATTTATTTTTCACTGACGTTATTACTGTTATTCCTTTATTTTCTGCAAGCAAAGTGCACAAAAAAGCTACACATTTGCATTATGTTATATATACAATAATAATAAAGGACATTACCGTATATACGTTTACAAACCAAGGAGGTTATATAGACCTCCTTGACTCAAGTTAGAGAAGGAGTGCGTATTATACTCAAGGGCAGACTATACTCTAGGACTTACGGTATTCTATTTTGGTTACACTAAAATACTCCTGGTATGTACTTGAGAGTGGTTAGCAATAAGAATGACCACCAGCTGTAAAAACTTTGTCGTAAATGAATAGCATTTACAACAACAAAGCCTGACTTTTTGTTCTGATGTTCTGTGTTTCAAGAGATGAGAAAACTGACAAGTGGAAAGACCAGGAAGCGAAAAAGGAAGATGATGATATTTTAAAACTGGAAAGTGCAGGCAAGGGAAGTAGGCCCCCCAGCCACATGGTTCTGGCTTTAGTCCCACTGCGTGACACCTTGGTCAACCCTGCTATAACCCTGTGCTCACCAAAGCCTTCTTAGTGATTTGGTTGATGAAAACTGAAAGAAACTTGTTGTATATATGTATTGCTGTCTCCCTGCTTTGCCATGTGAGAGTTGTAAAGCAAGTGTCACTGCCATGCAAGCGGTGACCTTCGTTTCAAGTATGCTGAGAAAATATATCTGATCAAGAGGGAATATTACTTGCTTGGATACGAGTGAAAGTTGGCAACAGGGAGGGCATCCGTTTGTAGAAAATCCGCTTCAACAAATTCCGTTTTACTCCATATAAGCATGGAAAAGTGGATGTTAAAACAATGAAGCTAGAATAAAAGAGAACACAATTCTGTAATTTATTAAAAGTTAGAGATGCAATACAGGTAGGTTTGTGAAGACTGATGGTGAGGAAAACAGAGAAATGGATAGGAATTATGATTCTGTTGCTTTTACAAAAACAGTTGGGTTTTTTTTTCATTTATTAGCCAGTCTAACTACAACTTAAATGCTGTTTTCTTCCATTTTTGCAGATGGCAACAAAAAAGAGATGGAATCAGCCCGTAACATTCTTCAAGATTTAGCAGAAAAAGAACACCAGAGAGAGGATCAGCGGCTGTTATTTTTTTATGGGGGTGAGGTAAATATCAAAGGATTTTATTTATATATATGTGGCTGTGTGGTAAGTAGCTTGCTTACCAACCACATGGTTCCGGGTTCAGTCCCACTGCGTATCACTTTGGGCAAGTGTCTTCTACTATAGCCTCAGGCCGACCAAAGCCTTGTGAGTGGATTTGGTAGACGGAAACTGAAAGAAGCCCGTCGTATATATATGTATTTGTGTGTCTGTGTTTGTCCCCCCCCCCCCCCCACCATCGCTTGACAACCAATGCTGATGTGTTTACATCCCCGTAACTTAGCGGTTCAGCAAAAGAGCCCGATAGAATAAGTACTAGGCTTACAAAGAATAAGTCCCGGGGTCGATATGCTCGACTAAAGGTGGTGCTCCAGTATGGCCACAGTCAAATGACTGAAACAAGTAAAAGAGTATATATATGATATACAAATGCACACACACATTTGGCTTTATTATACACACAGTAAAGGGTTTGGTATCAAAAACAGTATCCACCCATATACTACTGGTTGAATAAGTTTTATCCAATTCATGCCAGCAGACAAAAATAGATACAAAAACGATGATACTATATTTCTATTTTGCCTTTCATATCCATTTAGGATGATTTTTGTTTAAAATTATCTTTCCTACTGTGAGGTTGAGAGTGGAATCTGTTGGTCTGTAAATTAAAGTAAGCAGAGTTATGTACCTTGTCCAATGATACATAAAACATTTTTTTTTAAATTGCTTATTCAGGAAAAAAGGGCAGCACCTCTGACTCTTTTCTGGTCTCTCATCTCAAACCAGAGACCAGGCTTGAATACTTTTGACGGAATGAAGAATTCCATTAATTCTTAAGTTCCTGAAGTACTTTATATATGTCTCCTGTTAAAAAAAAATGGAGATTTTGATGAACTGCATTATGGTTTTCACGTTCACTTTTCCATGTTTGCATGGATTAGACAAAATTTGTTGAGGCAGATTTTCCACAGATGGATGCCCTCCCTGTTGCCAACCCTCACCTGTTTTCATGGAAGAAATGAAGGATACCGCTTGCATGACAGTGACTCTTGTTTACATCTGCCATGCAATGTCGAGGCAGGGAGGCTGTAAAGTAATACATACACTCACATTCTGTATGGGCTTCTTCCAGTTTCTGTCTACCAAATCTACTCACAATGCTTTGATTGACCCAAGGCTATAACAGAATACACCTAGGGCCATTGTGTGCCCCTGGGTGCCATACAGTGGAACTAAACATGAAAGCATGTTATAGGGAAGGAAGCAAGCTTGTTACCACGTAGCTGCTACACTTGAATGAAAATCATGAAAATTTGATTATTGTATAAATTTAGATGAAATTTGATATGATGAAATGATTGTTGATATGCAGGAGTGGCTGTGTGGTAAGTAGCTTGCTTACCAACCATATGGTTCCGGGTTCAGTCCCACTGCGTGGCACCTTGGGCAAGTGTCTTCTACTATAGCCTCTGGCCGACCAAAGCCTTATGAGTGGATTTGGTAGACGGAAACTGAAAGAAGCCCATCGTATATATATATATATATATACACACATATATGTATATGTTTGTGTGTCTGTGTTTGTTCCTCCAACATCGCTTGACAACCGATGCTGGTGTGTTTAGGTCCCCGTAATTTAGCGGTTCGGCAAGAGAGACCGATAGAATAAGTACTAGGCTTACAAAGAATATGTCCTGGGGGTCAATTTGCTCGACTAAAGGCGGTGCTCCAGCATGGCCGCTGCCAAATGACTGAAACAAATAAAAGAATAAAAGTATATTGTGAATGTGGTTTTTACTCATTTTCATGTTACTTTCACATGCCCAAAAATAGATTGAATATAAGTAAGTTGATTACGTGTTTTCACGTATTTACAAGATATTGACTCTTAGACATTAATTTCCAATCTCAGAAATGAATTTGTGCTTTCGTTTGTCTCTGTAACTTGGAAATTGTACGACGTTCATTAGAAAAGCATTCCAAGATATGCATTCATCTGCAATCAAAGATTTTTGTAATGCCCATACACTAACAGTTACCATTATTCACTCTTATTAGAATGTCACAGGAAAAAAATCACAAGACTGATTTTCCATGGTGAGCCAACCAGCAAGAGACATAAAGGTAGACCAAGAATGAGATAGTTTGATAATATCCGTATTCTCAGTTAGTTGTACTTGGTAAAGTGTAATGATGGTTGCTTCTGATAGGACCCTATAGAGAAGGTGCCTGAGGATGCTACCTTTATGGCCCTTCCAGGAACAGTGGGTGGATGGACAATAATTACACTACTCTCATAAACACACTAGAAGTTGAGACTCTACATTTAGATATATGTTTTAGTTTCATTCCTTACCATTCATTAGTGTCGAGGCCCAGTGGTTAGGGCAACGGACTCGCAGTCATAGGATCGTGGTTTCGATTCCCAGACCGGGCGTTGTGAGTGTTTATTGAGCGAAAACACCTAAAGCTCGACGAGGCTCCGGCAGGGGATGGTGGCGAACCCTGCTGGACAATAATTACACTACTCTCATAAACACACTAGAAGTTGAGACTCTACATTTAGATATATGTTTTAGTTTCATTCCTTACCATTCATTAGTGTCGAGGCGCAATGGCCCAGTGGTTAGGGCAGCTGACTTGTGGTCATAGGATCACGGTTTTGATTCCCAGACCGGGCGTTGTGAGTGTTTATTGAGCGAAAACACCTAAAGTTCGACGAGGCTCCGGCAGGAGATGGTGGCGAACCCTGCTGTACTCTTTCACCACAACTTTCTCTCACTCTTACTTCCTGTTTCTGTTGTGCCTGTAATTCAAAGGGTCAGCCTTGTCACACTGTGTCGGGCTGAATATCCCCGAGAACTGCGTTAAGGGTACACGTGTCTGTGGAGTGCTCAGCCACTTGCACGTTAATTTCACGAGTAGGCTGTTCCGTTGATCGGATCAACTGGAACCCTCGACGTCATAAGCGACGGAGTGCCAACAACCATTCATTAACAAAACCATTGATATAAGAATCAACTATGTGATTACCCCACTGTCACTCAGAATTGATGTATACCTACATAAATTCCATGTTGTGATATAGGACTTTGAGTTAATGCTACCCTAGAGCCAGGTGGCAGCAGCAAATTAAGTGATGGATTAAGTGTACTACTTAAGATCAGGAATGCTGGTTGATCCAATGCTACGGTGCCAGACACCCAAGCTGCTGTACAGTGAGATAGATCCTGAAGCCTAATAGTTACAAAGAAAATTTCTTGATCATGCCTGCACCCATAAATTGCTGTAACAATCATGTTTGAACTCATTACCTGTTATGAGTCATTGACAGCCTCATACACCTGTAATTTGTATATTATGTATTTTTAATGTCTTCATTCCCAGTTTTTCCCTACGAAAGCCTGGTTTGTTTGCTTGTTCAGTAAATCACTAAATTATATTAACAATTCATGCATATGCTTATAGCTGACTGCTCTCTCTATTAATTGTAGCCACTCAACCGTAAATTAAGACTTGTGTCAGTGAGGCTAGTACAAATTATAACTGCTGTAGAGGAGACATTTAAAAAAGATATTTGAATTTAGGTTGTTTTGTTTTTTTTAATCCATTGCCATAGCACACATTGGTAAAAAATATGTAGAAATATTTATGTGAACTAATGCTATCACAAGATGATGCTACATCATTATCATCATCTAACATCCATTTTCCATGATGGCATAAGTTGGATGGTTTGATAGGAGCTTACAAGCCAGACAACTGTACCAAGTTCTGCTGTCTGCTTTGGCATAGTTTCTTTTTAATGCCAACCACTTTACAGGGTTTACTACTAGGTGCTTTTCATGTGGCACCAGCAGCAGTGAGGTAATCGAGTAATTTGCAAGACAAAGACCTCATATGAGTGGGTGAGTTGTATTGAGGGAAGCAGCTCTTTGCCAGATAATGAGAGGAATTGAAGGATAAGAAAAAGTGTCTTGCTGTAGAGGAGATGAATGGCTTTACTAGTTGGAAAAGAGGTGAGGGGAGAGAAAAGATAATGGAGGAGATGTGTTGGGGTGTACCATCAAGGTAAAAAGGGTAAAGACCTCCTTCGAGGCACAAGTCTGATCCTGGTTTTTTGTGGATGACGAGAAGTTACCTACACATACAAGTCTCCCTTCTCTATGCCACTGATGTTACCCAAGGGAAAGGCAAAGGCTGATACAGCTTGGCATCAGTGATGCCGCTTAGTCAATGGAGCAAAATGAAATAAAGTGTCTTGCTCAAGAGCATAACACAAAGCCTGGCTCAGGAATCAAACTCACGGCCTTATGATTGTAAGCCTGATGTTGTAACCACTGCGCTGTGCACCTTCACTACTATTAATGTACAGGGGGTGAATATAAGTGAGTTGGTAGAGAACTGGATAGTATGTGTGGACAGGAAGTTCACAAGAGAGATGGAGGCTGGGTGGGGGTTAGGAAGATGTGTTGTTGGAGAGATTTGTCCAAGATAGATTTTGTGTGGAGGGGCATGGATATTGATTTTGTATTCATTTTTGATTGCAGGATGAAATATGTGATTTCTTCCGTGACTATGCTGCACTTGAAGATCGAAACCCCCTTTTAGTGATCACAGACTGTCCGGAAGAGAAACTGTTTGTATGTTCTGAAACGACGATCACCTCCGATGTAGCTGCAAGTTTCTTGGACGACTACTTCAGCGGTTGTCTCCCAGCTGAACCACTGTTGCTAGACTCGTGAACGGCATTACCAGTGTGAAAGGACAAGACAACCACTCGTACTTGCATTGGTATATATGTGGCTGTATGGTGTGAAAATATCATCAAGTTCTTGATAGGGTGTGGTTCAAAACAATATCTCCTGATTACATTTAAAAAAATTTTTTTTTTTTCTAACATACAAAAGTTCAGAAAATGAGGTTGTTTAACGTATTTGAATCTGAGAGACCCAATATAAGATGGTGGTTAGTTGGATGAGAGAGAGAGGATGGCTGTTTGTGGTTGATGGTTTGCAAATGTCTACTATTGATTTTGTAGAAAAGTGAAAGGTGGGTGGTTGTCAACAGTATTCTGTATGTAGATTGATTGTCTGACTGTGAGGTTTCTGAATGATTCATTTCGAGTCTAGGCGTAAATGTCCTGATATTCCTAACTGATGTGAAACAGCAGTCTTGGCTTGTATCTTTATTTTGAAGACCTTTTTCCTTCTGTTTTTGTTTTTTTTAATGTGTGCCAATATCAGGTTAGGGACATATGATTTGAGTCACTGACTCTGAAATATTTTTGTTATAACGTTTAGATGGGAAGACATTGAAAACATCTTAAGAAATGTTTATTGTTTCTCTGATCTCTTTATCAGCTACCTATCCCGAATATTTGCAATATAACAGGTAAAATACCCCAGTTTTTACTACTACTGAGCAGCTGGTGGAAAATTGCATTAAAGCAAAGTGAAAAAGTTGTGGTAGGGATTACAAAAGCCCTGAGTAGACCAACTGTTGACTGGATAGATAACTATTTAGAAATAGATAGCCAGTGGAAGCTGAGATTTGATGGGTTTGAATTTTTATGACTCAGAAACTTTTGCTTTTGATGATGACAAATACTCTTTCTCTCCCCTCCATTTGTATGAAAGTTAGAATAGATGACAAGTGTAAGAGTGAAATGGGAGAAAAAATGTAATAATCATAATACTGGTCTGCTAAATGAATGTAAATCTGAAGGATGGCTACAAGTATTTATGGAAAGAGAATGGTAAGGAATTTGAGGGTGTTCGTAGTTTATTTAACTTTTGCTTTTAGTTGAAGTATACTGCTTTTGTTTCAGTTTCGAAATGAAGAATTTGATAAAATAATTTTTGTCATTATTAAACTGCTGTTTGAAACATAAATCAATATGGAATTTTGATATTTGGTTTTAATTTTTGACCATTTTACAACAAGAAATTTGTATCATAGAATCAAAAGTGGTCTTGAGTAGATTAGTATTAAAAAGGCTAATGTAGAAATCTAAGTAAAATTAAAAAGATTGCACCAAAAAAAAAAAAAAAAAATTCACAAGAGCTTATAAATGGTAACAAAAGTAGATGCAAATGAGGGTTTAAAGAAAGGATGTTCAGAACACCCTAAAATAGCTTCTGTGAACAAGAATTGAATGATGTGAAGGTGGCGAGCTGGCAGAAATGTTAGCACACCTGGCGAAATGCTTAGCGGTATTTTGTCTGCTGTTACGTTCAGAGTTCAAATTCCACCAAGGTCGACTTTGCCTTTCATCCTTTCGGGGTCGATAAATTAAGTGCCAGTTACACACTGGGGTTGATGCAATCGACTTAATCCCTTTGTCTATCCTTGTTTGTCCCCCTCTATGTTTAACTCCTTGTGGGCAATAAAGAAATAAGAATTGAATGATGTATTCAACAAAATAGATAACAGCAAATTATCAAATTATATTTTCCTTTATCTGTCTTTTGTAATTTTTCACAATCATTCTTACATATGCTCTTGGTACAAATGCTGTTCATTTATTTTCACCTGACAGTTCAGTATAACATTTAGAAGTCCATTTTTGTTTTCTTCTAACCTTACTCTTGCACTAGTTTTGGTTAGTGAACTGATTGTGACCAAAGGTTTTGTAGTTGTAATTAACCCCAGTACCTGTTTCAGTTTCGTATTTATTTTATCGATCTTTGCTTCTCGAGTCACTAATGTTACAAGAGCTAAAGGAACATAACATGAGCAAAATCAAATTTTAAACCTGTAGAGAAGTGTCTGCATAGACTACCAAGTACCAATAATAAGGAACTAGTCTTTAATAGAAGACACTTGCACAAGATCTCGTGCAGTATGTTTGAACCCAGGACAACATGGTTGCAAAGTTAAACACTTTTTTTAACCAATGCACCATTCCTGTGTTGCATGACATCTGTGTAATAGACAACCTTCAATAATCTTCATATAGTGTCCAGTGTTTGTTTGATTGGTTCATATTGCATTGAAAGATAAGCAATTATGGTGTGGTGGCTGAACGAAAGCGATATTAGGAGTAACGAATGTAAAGATCTTGCATCAAAGGAGGATATGATATGTATATATGTATGTATGTGTGTGTTTGTGTATCTAGAGAGAGAGAGGGAGAGAAAGATTATGGTCATCTAATTTATATCTGCATGAAAACAACAATTACTAAAATGATGAGGGTTTACAAGACTTGGAATTTTTGCCTTGGTTTTGCTTTCAAAAGTAGAACTGGCCCTTTTTTTTTTTTTTTTTTTTTCTAAACAGAGATTTCCTATCTAATGCTGGATTTTAATGAAGGACATGCCTTTACCATTATTTAATGCGATACATGTTGTACATGCTTTGATTAGAACATAACATACAGCTTTTTTTTTTTTTTTTTTTTACATCGATAATGATATGAATTTGAAGTGTCACACTGCATCACTTTACAACATGTGTAGTTTGGTTTTTTTGTTTGTTTGTTTTTTAATTTAATGAAAACATGTATAGCATGTAAGCCAATCTGGTAGCTTACAGTAAAGGAGGGGAAACTCGAAACCTCTTCTGTTTTTTTTTAATTGACATTTTTATCGATTGATGTCTGTCGTAACCTCATTCACTTTGAATGTTTACTATGTTACAAGTTACTGTTACTTATTTCATTGAGTGCAGAAAAACAAAACAAAAAAAAACAGTAGCCATGTCAAACCTGGAACAAAGTCTAATGGCTCCATGTTTAGTATTTTAACTACTAAACCCACTGTCCTGTCCATATATATATATATATATATATATATATATGTACTCTTTAATAATAGTACTTTTTATTATGTCATTTGGATGGCATGCAACAAATTTGATCTAATACGATTTTTCTATGACAAACCCGGTTCTATTTTCACAACTTTTCTTTATGAACGAATGCCCCGAGCATCAAAGTAATTTATATTGTGTGTCAGGTACGCTTAACACACTTGGTACTGATGCCTGTAGGGTGTGTCTTAAGCCTGTATAAATTGTCCTCAAGCAACACACATACATGATGCTAATATATATATTCATATAAGACACATGAAGCTAATATTACATATACATACATTAAAGTTGATACACAATATATACCTTACACACATGCTCCTCATCTGTTTTTTTTTTTTTTCTCAATCAGTCTCACACACACACATACACAAACTTCTACATGTATAAGAATGGACAGCTTTTTTTTTTTTTTTGCTTGGCCGTCTGTTCTTTTCATATACATGCAAAACTATTAGTTTAAAGTATTTATCTGTACTAAAAGCCACATTAGTAGATTCACAGGCAGACCCACCTGTAAATTTCTTAAAAAGTTTCTATCTGAATGTCACAATGTGCCATGCATATTAGCATTATTGTATACAACACATATATACTGCTGTGTAAAGTTTATCCAAAGTAACCCTCGGGTACATCCACCCGTGACTTTTTTTTTTTTACACTTCTGTCTAAATGTCAAAAGATACTATGCATATAGTGTGCTTCTATGCAATACACATATATACCCGAATGTAAAAAAAAGAAGAAAAAAAATTACAAAAAAGCACAATGGGTAGATGCACGGGTAGATCCACTCGTATTGTAACACTTTAGGTAGATTAATGGTTAGATTCATCAAAGTTTTTTTTTTTTTTGTAATTTTATTTGTCAACCCATGTGGCCCCTATAGCTTCCTTGTAAACAAATCATGATAAACCCTTAAACCCTCTTAATGTTTGTAGAATCCTTTATGGATAATTCTTGACAAGACCCACTCATTTCCCTTTGTATTACGTTTCTATACAAATGTCAAGATATACATGACGACAAATCTTTGTAACACCTTGCATATATGTATATTATTTACCAACATAAGAAATCAATATGGGTAGATTTGCTCATATATTTTTTATCACACCTCTACTGAAATAAGCTATGCATTCTGTTCTTACTATTTCCTATCAGTCTTAAAACTTAACAACAGCGAAGTTTAGTCCTAACTCTAACTCTTGTCATCAACCTGAAAGCTATCAAGTAAGCCCCTAAACTTAAGCCCCAGTTCTGAAAACCCTAACTTTGTATACACAAAATCACACTGGGTAATTTCACAAGTAGATCTACCCGTATATTTTTATCACATTTCTACATAAATGTCAAAATCAGAACATTGAAATAAACCCTTTGCTATTTATTTTATTTTATTTATTTTATTTTTACTTTTATTTTATTTTAATTTTTTTTTTTTTTTTTTTTGTATTTTCTGATAAATAAATTAAATATTTATTACAAAATGATATCGTTTATGGTTTTCTATTTTTATTTTTATTCAGAGTGGCATAAAAATAATGGAATAATTCTAATTGATACAAAGAAAATTAAATTGCTTTACAAAAAATTCAGATAGTCTCAGGCATGGCTGTGTAGTAAGAAGCTTGCTTCCCAACCACATGGTTCCAGGTTCAGTCCCACTACATGGCACCTTGGGCAAGTGTCTTCTACTATAGCCTCTGGCCGACCAAAGCTTTGTCTGGATTTGGTACACAGAAACTGAAAGAAGTCTGTCATATATATATTTATGTTTGTGTCTGTGTTTGTCCCCCCACCATCACTTGACAACCAATGTTGGTGTTTTTATGTCCCCTGTAACTTAGAGGTTCAGCAAAAGAGACTGATAGAATAAGTACTAGGCTTACAAAGAGTAAGTCCTGGGGTCAATTTGTTTGACTAAAGCCCTTTAAGGCAGTGCTCCAGCATGACTGAAACATGTAAAAGAAGTAAAGAATAAATTCTAGGTGCAGGGATGGCTGTAGTAAGAAGTTTGCTTCCCAACCACATGGTTCCATGTTTAGTCCTGCTGCATGGTACTTTGGACAAGTGTCTTCTATAACCCCAAGTCAACCATAGCCATGTGAGTGGATTTGGTAGATGGTAACTGAAAAGAGTTATTATATATGTGTGTGTGTCATCTTCATCATCATTTAACATTCGCTTTCCATGCTAGCATGGGTTTGACGAGGACTGGCAAACCAGATGGCTGCACCAGGCTCCAATCTGATTTGGCAGAGTTTCTACAGCTGGATGCCTTTCCTAACGCCAACCACTCAGAGAGTGTAGTGGATGCTTTTACGTGCCACAAGCACAAGGGCCAGTCACATGGTACTCGCAACAGCCACACTCAAAATGGTGTTTTATGTGCCACCTGCACAGGAGCCAGTCCAGCAGCACTGGCAACGACCTCGCTCGAATGTTTTTTTCATGTGCCACCAGCACAAGTGCCAGTAAGGCGATGCTGGTAACGATTACGCTAAAATGGTGCTATTTACGTGTCACTGGCATGGAAGCCAGACAGCTGGTGCTCTGGCAATGATCATGCACGGACGGTGCTCTTAGCACTGCACTGGCACAGGTACCATTTATATATATATTTGTGTGTGTTTTGTCTCCCACCATTGCTTGACACTGGGGAAATGTAGCAGACAGCTGTAGTAAGAATTCACTACTGGAAAAACAAAAAACATACACATCTGGTTGACTGAGGGGAATGCAGCGGACATGCTTGTAGCATGTATTCAAAACTGAAAAGACTAACCAGAAAACTATCTTCAACATGACTGATAGACTAACTCCAGGTAGCACTTAAATCTGCTTTATCATACACCATATTGTTACATTAATGAAACCATGTTGGCAGTTGTTAGAACTTTGGTCAGAAAACTGTGATGTTTATTATATTCACTGCTACGCAGTGAATTCAAATCCTACTAAGGTTAACTTTGCTTTCATCTTTCCAGCATTGTACGAAGGACCAGTCTAGGAGAGGCAGTAGATTGGCAAAAGTGGTAGAACATCAGACAAGTGGCTTTTCATTAATCTTTGTGTTCTGAGTTCAAATTGTACCTAAGTATCAATGGCCAGGGCTAATCACAGAAGCATGCCATCCAATTCTTAAGTGGATGGCATGGACAGATAGATGTAAACCAGCAAAAATACACCAGTAGTGGACTGACAACAACTGAATAAAGAAAAATATGTTGTTAGTTGAGATTCTATTTAACCTTTTAGCCGTCAAACTGGCCATATCAGGTCTGAATACTTCACGTTTTATGTTCAAACCAGCTAGATCTAACCTATCAAACCTATCCTGCAATGTCATTCTGAAAATAAACAGTCATACCATCAAAATCTCAAAACTACAAGATAATGTCTGATTAATTCAAAGCAATGTGAATAAATAAGCATTACATTTGACAGAGTAATCTGAATGCTGTGAGTTCAAATCATACTGAACTCAGTGTTACTTTTTATTCTTCAGGTGTATATAGAAGTGAAGTACAAATCAAGTACCAGAGATGATCCTTATAATGTAACCTTAACCCTCTCAGACCTGAACCCCTTACTTAATCCTCCACCTGGGCTTCTGAGCAAAAAAAAAAAAAGATTAATAGCTGCATATACAACTCAAGAGCAATGATTGCAAGCAAACTAATGGCCAAAATCAGTTGCATCTTCTCTTTCTACGTGTTGCTCATTACCGCTTTTGCAGGAATCCAGCTGAGATGGCACTCACATTATTGTCACTCTAATCCAAGACAACCTGCCAACCATTAAAAGAGAGAAGAAAAGATTACAATAACAAGTGCTTTGATTCCATTTTCCTTGTTAAATACAACTTGCAGACTCTATGACAATCTTCTTCACTTAACCATTTTCTATACATTCTTATTCTCATCTCTTCCATCATCTTTAGACATGTCTTTCATGGTCATCTACTTCCTTCCTCCTTCATTCTGTCACTCAGCTCATTCAGTCATCATCATCATCATCATCACCATC
>NC_142944.1:47875880-47928380 GCF_046866305.1 Octopus bimaculoides | reverse complement strand
GTAGATGGAAACTGAAAGAAGCCTGTTGTATCATCATCACTTAGCATCAGTTTTCCATGCTGGCATTGGTTAAATGGTTTGACTGGAACTGGTGAGCCGGAGTGTCTCACCAGGTTCTAGTCTGTTTTGGCTTGGTTTCTATGACTAGATGCCCTTCCTAATGCCAACCTCTTCATGAGTGTAGTGGGTGCATTTTACATGTCACTGGAATATATTTTATGTGTGTCTGTGTTTGTCCCCAACCACTGCTTGACAACCAGTGTTGGTGTGTTTATGTCCCCATAACCTAGGATGTTGGTGAAAGAGACTCATAGAATAAGTAAGTACCGGGTTTTAAAAAAATAAGTACTAGGGTTGATTCATTTGACTAAAAATTCTTCAAGATGGTGCCCCAGCATGGCCACAGTCAGATGACTGAAGCAAGTAAAAGATGATAGATATATGATACACACACACACTCACACACACACACACACACACACACACACACAAAGGCGTCGAGCTGGCAGAAACGTTAGTACGCCGGGCGAAATGCTTAGCAGTATTTCGTCTGCTGTTATGTTTTGAGTTCAAATTCTGCCAAGGTCGACTTTCCCTTTCATCCTTTCGGGGTCAATGAAATAAGTACCAGTTATACACTGGGGTCGATATAATCGACTTAATGCATTTGTCTGTCCTTGTTTGTCCCCTCTGTGTGTAGCCCCTTGTGGGCAATAAAGAAATAGCACACACACACACATATATATATATATATATATATTAGCCCTATATATATATATATATATATATATATTAGCCCTACATATATATATATATACTAGCAGTATAACCCGACCTTGTCCGGATGTGACTTATTATGCCATGTCTTGCTAGCTGAAAATCAACTAAAAAAGAAAGCCTTACAACGAAAAACCCTTATGATGTAAATATCTTCATAATTCAAAAGACAATGAAATTAATAGGGAAAGTCTGAAGGCTGTTTTGCGTAAAATTATTAAGCATACGTAAATTTCATCCGTGTAATTGGCTATAGAAATGCTTGTGCAAAACAACTTTTTGCGCTGCCCTGATTATACATAGCAGGGTAATCCCTTTTAGCAGGAGCTAGGAAGGCAATTTCTGATGAAGCAATTGCTGGCGATCTGTTGCTACACAGTTTTGCCAGAATTCTATCAGACTGGGCAGAAGATGTTGATGCACCATTTTGCATTATGTTCAAAGTAGCTACTGGAATGTGGTGAATTGCTGCAGTCTGTGGCTGTCATTTTAAACCGGTTGCTGTCTTTCCCCAGCAAACTCTCTTCTTTGGAGGCATAATTTATGTATATATTAAACAGAACAACAAAAGTTATAATAGATGGCAGGGTCGGTACTTTTCACATATCTGTAATTTTTCAGATTAACACCCGCACGATTACCCAACCCTAATCCTAAACCTAATCCTAACACTAACCCTAACACTAACCCTAAACCCTAACCCTAACCCTAACTCTGACCCTAAAAAACGTAACCGTAACATTAATCCTAAACCCTAACCCTGACCCTAAAACCCTAACCCTAACACCCTAGTGAAAATTGTGGTAAATTTACAAAACATTGACGAACATGAGTTATAATTTACTGAATGATTGTGTACTTGCACATGTATGCTTTTGAGAGAGCGAGAGAGGAAGAGGTAGAGAGGGTGAGAGAAAGGAATAGGGGTAGTTAAAAGTTTTCTTATGACTGCTTCTCTTCACTGCCTATTACTTCATTAGAAATCTAAGGATGCACATAAGCACATAATAGAGAAAAATGAAACAAATATGGACAACTTGCTCCGAAACACCACCGAGTGGGGAACACTTCTCAAAAATAACCTGCAGTTGTTTCCTTCAAAATTCCTACATGCTTGCAATGTACATACATCAAGGTACATTTGTACAAAATTTCATGAAAAAATATTCATTTTCCTGGAAGTTAAGAGGAATTTAAGTGGAATTTCCGAATATTGTACCCCACCCCCTTCCAAAACACTTTCACCGAAAATTTTTGTATATTTGGAATCTACATAATAAATAATATATGCATAGAAAATTTCATAAAAAAATATTCATTTTTATGAAAGTTATGACCTTCCAAAGTTGAGGGATACAACTCTGTAGTTATGCCATCAATGTTTTGTAAATATACCACGATGTGAATGATTGTGTTTACTTCCTCTCTTGCTCTCTCAAACGTATACACATACGTTTGAGAGAGCGAGAGAGGAAGAGGGGGAGAAATGAATAGAGATTGAGAGCAATGTGTATGCTGTTGTCACAGGTCATGTATGTGTGGTTGTGTGTGTTTTTACGTATCTATGTTATGAAAAATAGGTAAAGAATACTGAGATGAAAGTTTAATCTATGACGTTGTATGTATCACTTTCTCTCTCTCTCTCCCTCTTTTACTCTTACTCTCTATATTTTTATGTTGAGCGCGTGTGTAAGAATGACGTTCCAGGTAGCAGGGATGAAATATAAAAGTTGCTAGAAACAACAGCCAAATCTCCCTTAAATCACACAAAGTAAACGGAATTTAAAAAATCTAATTACTGCACTGGAAAGTTCAGATCGAGAAAATTCCATTGATGTAAAAATTTTTACGAAAAAGTGGAAAATGTGGATTTCTATAAACATTCAAAAAGGCTTCACACAAACACACAATTTCAGATTTATATATTAAGATATATATATATATATATATATATATATATATATATATAATTTTCCTTTATTATTAAAATGAACTGTAACGGGATTTTAATAATTTAATAATTTAATAATTTAATAATTTAATATGATCGTTATGTATGTGTTTTTTCGTGTTTTGTTCCGATGGTAACCATTCCTGAAGAAGTGCCAAATGTCGAAATCCAATGGACCAGTCACTGGATAAGTTTGGCACAGAAATGTTGACATAGAGTGATGAATAAATCGATCTTGGATATGTCTCTTTTAAATATACAAATTTAAAAGTTAAAAACCTTGAAATATATATATATATATATATATATATATATATATATATATATATATATATATATATATACATGCATATATGGGTACAAGATGTCAAAAAGACGCGAACAAAATGAAAAACGAAACATAAAAAAACAAAAACATGGAAAACAAACTTTTTTTTAGACAACGAAAGAAACAAATAGAGAAACGAGACAAGCAACATAAAGAACAATCCCTTCATCAGCTGTCCCCTGTTTTATCTACTCTGCATTTGAAAGGTAGGGACAAGACATGACTTCGTTAAAACAGTCCTTCCTGCAAAGCAAATTAAATAAAATTTGGGATTTTTTGCGGAGGGTTAAAGTGACCTGATTTCCATACTGAAATGGGTTGAATGATTTGACATGAGCTGGTGTGCTAGAAGACTGCAACAAGCTCCACTGTTTTGGCATAGATTCTATGACTAGATGCCCTTCTTAATGTGAAGCGCACCTTACAAAGTGTACTGAGTACATTTTACGTGATACTAGCATCAGTAAAATCAGCAAGGAACTTGCAAGACAAGAACCCTTAAGGATGCTTTATATTGATGCTTTGTCCCCAGAGAGATTAAAATATGGTAGAGAGACAGAAACAGGTGTGCTGCTGTAGAAGAGAAGAGAGATAAGCTGGGGTGAGGATGTGCTGTAGGACATCTTCAAGTAACAGAGAGGTGAATATAAGTGAAGTGATACGATAAATGGATAAGTTCACAACTTGCAAAAGAAGATTTGGAGATAGAGGGGAGGGTAATGCAGTGAGTGATGAACATGGGTGGAAAGGGGTGTTAAGAAGATGTGTTATGGGGAACAAATTTATCAGGGACAGCGAAATTGTGATGGCACCTGTGCCCAGCGTCGCCTTCCTGGCACGTGTAAAGACATTTGAGCGAGATTGTTGCCAGTGCCCTCGAACTGGCTCCTGTACAGGTGGCACGTAAAATACACCATTTTGAGCGTGGCCGTTGCCAGTACTGCCTGACTGGCCTTCATGCGGGTGACACGTAAAAGCACCCACTACACTCTGAGTGGTTGGCGTTAGGAAGGGCATCCAGCAGTAGAAACTCTGCCAAATCAGATTGGAGACTGGTGTAGCCATCTGGTTCACCAGTCCTCAGTCAAATCATCCAACCCATGCTAGCATGGAAAGCGGACGTTAAATAATGATGATGATGATGAGATTACTTGCAGGAGCCTAGATATAAATGATATGCCTTTAAGATCTCATTTTTACTTGGATGGACTATCATCTCGATCTTTTGTCATCCCCGTTTCAAGACTCAGCATCTGTAGGTCATTCTTCACCATTTTGTCCGACATCCTTCCTAGGTCTCCCATATAAGCATCCTTCTCAAGTCTTATTGATTCATAAGAGCTAGTCTCCCATTTTCCATTATATATATATATATATATATATATATATATATATACACACAATATATATATAATTCAAAGAAAGTTAGAGGTTGTGAATCCAACCAAGGGATAGTATCTATCCAATATACTTCTGGTAGAATACCTAATTAATACACAAGTGTTAGTTATTGCGTGGCAATTACACTGCTGAGCATAATAAATGGGCAAGGGTAAAAAGTGGTTTTACCGTTAATTTATATGGCAAGAAAATAGATGGAATCCAGAGATAGTATGCATTAACTGTTAGATATTATATTATGTCCATTTATTTATTTTAAACAATTATGAGAATATACATACAAGTGTAAAGGTTGTGTTTTACATATATAAAGTACCAGTTCTTTTTCTATTCTAGAAATTACTGGTACTTTAGATATGTAAAACACAATCTTTACTCTTATATATATGTTCTCATAATTGTTTAAAATAAATAAATAGACATTATAATGTCTAACAGTTGAAGCACACCACCTCTGGATCCCCTCCATTTTCTTCTTGCTGTATGTATATATATATATATGTATGTGTATATATATATATCATCATCATCGTTTAACGTCCGCTTTCCATGCTAGCATGGGTTGGACGATTTGACTGAGGACTGGTGAAACCGGATGGCAACACCAGGCTCCAATCTAATTTGGCAGAGTTTCTACAGCTGGATGCCCTTCCTAACGCCAACCACTCAGAGAGTGTAGTGGGTGCTTTTACGTGTCACCCGCACAAAAACGGCCACGCTCGAAATGGTGTCTTTTATGTGCCACCCGCACAAGCCAGTCCAGGGGCACTGGCAACAATCTCGCTTGAAAATCCTACGGGAGCCAGTCAGGCGGTACTGGCAACGGCCACGCTCAAAATGGTACATCTCATGTGCCACCATATATATGTATGTAAGTATGTACATATAGGTTTCAAATGGAAAGAGGTTGTTCTTTCAACAGGGATGCATTTCATGAAAGCATTCACCAGTTTAGTTTCCTGGAATTTAGTTTCCTGGAATTTGTTAATTTGTGTTAGTATTGGTGTTTATTGATGGTTTTTCTTCAACATCAGTACTTAAAACTTATAAAGTTCCAGTTGTCACGATAGATGTTTTCATCTATCCGATATAGGAGAACAGAATTTTAATAACATAATATAAAGAAAATGGAGAGTGTGAACACAGAAAAAAACCCAATTTATTTACATAATAGTCATTTTCATGTCACCTGCTCATGTTTCAATTCCTACTTTCATTCATATTTTACAATTAAATCGCATTATGAATTTAGAGGATAAAAATCTCTTCAGGGCAAAATTGACATAAATACATTTACATCCTAGAGGATGGAGAATGCCACATTAAAAGCATCCAGTTCTCACTGTAATATGGTTGGCATTTAGAAGGGCATCCAGCTGTAAAAATCACGCCAAAACTAACCTTATCCTTTCAACATACACGTCACTCTTAATGTCCTTAAAACAAGACATGCGTTTGTAACTTCTCCTTTGCCCCACACCCTAAAATCATCCTTTTTGCCAAAGTCAAAGGACATGAATATTTAATAGCATTCAGTTTTTGCACTTATGTGCTCACCTGCTAGTGTGTGCAAAATACACTATTTTGAGCATGGCCGTTGCCAGTACCGCTTGACTGGCCCTCGTGCCGGTGGAACGTAAAAGCACCCACTACACTCTCCGATTGGTTGGTGTTAGGAAGGGCATCCAGCTGTAGAAATTCTGCCAAATCAGATTGGAGCCTGGTGCAGCCATCTGGTTTGCCAGTTCTCAATCAAATCGTCCAACCCATGCTAGCATGGAAAGCGGACGTTAAACGATGATGATGATGATATATATATCTACTTCTTGGACAGGATGCCAGTCCATGACAGGTTTACTCATTTTTGTCAGCTGTGTGGACTGGAACAATGTGAAATGAAATGTTTTGCTCAAAAGCATAATGTGCTGCCTGGTCCAGGACAACGATACAATCATGAGTCCAACACTCTAACCACTAAGCCACATGCTCCCCCTTGTTTCTGTCTTCCATATATACATACATTTGTATATATATATATATATATATATGCACGCACACGCAGGTGAGCACATAAGTGCAAAACAAGATGGAAAGAATAGTGCAATAGTACTCAAATACAATTTTCACATAATTGTCTGGGGAATTAGGTGGCCAGATGTTAGGAGGTGATGTGGTCGTAGAAATTATCCGACAGCCATGACTGGGTTCTCCTGCTTGTGTGGTATGGTACAGAGTCCTATTGTCAGACATAGGTTATTCCAGCAGTCACCCTCTTCACCCAGGACAGAACTACCTCCTCCAGGAACTTGATGTAGGCCTTCGTGGTGAGTCTGAGGCCATGTAGGAAGATGAATGGAGGCATAATGTCGCCATCACTAGTGATCACTCCAAACACCATGATGTTGACTGGATGTTTGATTTTTATCATTTTCGGTACATGTCCTCAGATTGACACCCAAATACTCTGAAATGTTCATATTGGAGCTTCCAGCACAAGTACTAGGCTTACAAAAAATAAGTCTTGGGGTCGATTTGTTCGACTAAAGGCGGTGCTCCAGCATGACCGTAGTCAAATAGCTGAAACAAGTAAAAGAAAATAAAAGAATGTAATATATATATATATATATATATATATATAAGAATTTAAGGATTGGAGAAAACGCATGTTATAATTGCATACTTTATTCCTACATATGTTTCAAAGGATTACAACCTGTGTGATCCATAGGGATCTTTGATATTAAAATTGTAACCTTCTCATCAGGGAAAGCATGGGAATCATCTTAAACGTAAGACATTATGACCGATTATGAAAACAATAGATGGATAAGGTTATGACTTAATTCATTTGAAAAAAACCGTTAGAGAATTGTATATACATATGTATATACAAGTGCACATGTGTATGTATGTGTATATGCATATATATATGTATATGTGTGTGTGTGTATCAGTATGCATGTATATATGTGTATGTTTGTGTATATGTATTTATGTATGCATGTACGCTCTCACACATTTATAGGTATGTGTTGTCCAACCCACTATCCGGCAGCGTCCAATTCTCTAACGGTTTTTTTCAAATGAATTAAGTCATAACCTTATCCATCTATTGTTTTCATAATCGGTATTAATGTCTTACGTTTAAGATGATTCCCATGCTTTCCCTGATGAGAAGGTTACAATTTTAATATCAAAGATCCCTATGGATCACACAGGTTGTAATCCTTTGAAACATATGTAGGAACAAAGTATGCAATTATAACATGCGTTTTCTCCAATCCTTAAATTCTTAAATATACTCAAATACCCAAAATTTCAAGGAGTTCCTGCCTTAAAAACAGGAACTAAACCACAGTTATTTTGTGTTCTTTGCTACATTGGTTTCTATTAAACCATTTATTCTATCAGAAGAATTTTTATTCATTAAGACAGAAGAAATACACATAAATATATATATATATATATATATATATATATATATATATATATATAACACCCAGTCCACACTGTAATGTGGTTGGCGTTTGGAAGGGTATCCGGCAGTAAAAACCACGCCAAAATAGACACAGAAGCATGGCGCAGGCTTCTGCCCAACCAGCTTCTGTCAAACTGTCGAACCCATGCCAGTATGGAAAGAGGACGTTAAATGATGTTGATGATGATATATGTATATATTAATTTATTAACACACACATATATATCCATGTAATATATTGTGCATATACTTTACTTTCTTATTTCCAGAATTAATAAGCAAGCACAATGGTAGAAAGTCAGACAGGATAGATAGATAGATAGATAGATAGATAGATAGATAGATAGATGTGTGTGTGTATGTTAAGTTGACTTCGAGGGAATTTGAACACAAGACGTGAATACACATAACTTAATACGGTGAGGCATCATGTCTGATGCTCTATCGATATCTGTCAATGCCATTATTGAGAAACAAACGTCTATGTAGTCGCTTTACCGGTCAGAAATAACGGCAAATCTCCCCCCAAAACCTTCGTTTGCCTTTCCGCGCTATCATAACATACGGAGTGTGTAGGGCATTTTAAATGTAGGGCATTTTAAATTTAGTGAAGCCTAACGTCTTTAGAGAAAGCATGAGAAGAATCGAATCCAGTATTATCCTCTACAGTGAGCATTTGGCAATCTAGTCATTAATTTATGATGCCACTGGTTGAGTATTCCACACACAAGTATATTGAACGTAATTCCCACGTAGAATCAGCGTAACAATATGTGAGAAGGTTGGATCTTTAAATTGTCGGTATAGTTCGTCCGGAGGTGCTTTCACGCAGTTTCTATCTACTTAATTTCAGCCCATAACACTTAAGTAACTTTAAAATCAAGACATTCGCCCTATATCCCATTCAGTATGTAGTGTCGAACGAAGGACCACATGATTGCGAAGTGAATTTCTTGGCTCTGTTTGCAGCGACATAATCATATACTAACACACACATACAACCACATATTTCAACATGTTATCTCTCTTCGCTTTCTCTTATTGTTTACAATTATTAAGACATAAATATGTTTAAAATAAAAACTGACTTCCACGATTTTTTAAACCTTTTCGATCAGAAACTTTTTAGTTCATTATTCATTTTAGAGCCTAGTCAGTAAGGTTAATCAAAATTAGTAACATCGTGAGTTCAAATCCTTCCAAGGTCGCATTTTTTTCTTTCCAAGAGCGATAAAATAAATAAATGCCAGTTAAATATTGTTAATTTAATCGAGTTGTTAATTTAAGTGGTAAATTTACCGTACGCTTCTTTCCTATTCATCTGTGAACTTATTAAACATCGGTTTTATTTTGATGTTATTGCCGCTGTTGTTGTTTAACCACAGGTCACGTCTGATCGAATCAACCTATCATCAACAAATATTCTAGCTGTAACTTGTCCTATCTTGTTTTTGTTTTGTTTTGTTATTTGACGACTGCAATATATAAAATGTACCTTTCCAAAGTTGTGTCATTTGAAGATTTGTTTACTATTTCTAACATATGGAGTGGACTATTTAGAAACTTCTCTGTTATGTTTTTATTAAAATGTAAAATCCCAGTAATCTGTGTTCATTTATCGTGTGCCTTAACCAAACATACATACATATCTTTCATCGTTTCAACACACACGTCACTCTTAATGTCCTTGAAACAAAACACGCGCTTGTAATTTCTCCTTTGCCCCACACCCTAAAATCGTCCTTTTTGCCAAAGTCAAAGGACATGAATATTTAATAGCATTCAGTTTGTAAATCCCTATTCTAAAGCAGACATTAAATCCTAGGAAAACGTATTTCCAACTGATGCTCGATCGCTGCATGTAACCCTTTCAATTCACCTGTGTTGTGGATGTCCTTGGAAAAGGCACGGATCAATAACACAACCCTTTTCTTTTTTCATGCAGATGAAAATATATGAAGTTTTATATCTATGTACGGTCTCATGTTCTATATTTCTCTTAGTTAAATTCCTGTTTATAAATGTTTAAGTAAAATAGAAAAAGCTGTCGATATTTCTTCACTTAAGTGTATCAGGCCATCGCACTTGTTTATATCTATAATGTCAATGTTATTTACTATTTTCCTCCCCTTCACAAACATGTTATGTCTCTCTCTCTGTTATTACGAACCCTCTTTCCAACACCCCTTATCTTAAGTAGCACCACTTCCTTCTCCACCCCCTCTCATGTATATTCAATGTAACCACTCCCTCTCTCGTTTATTCTATGTAATCACTCCCTCTCTCTCCTATATTCGATGTGATCACTCCCTCTCTCTCCTATATTCTCTGTAATCACTCACTCTCTCCCTCTTTAACCTCTATTACACACCATATCACCTTCAGCCATTGACTTCCCTGTAGTCGTTGTCTCTCACATCAATCTATTCCCATTACATTGGGCGCCATGTATCTTACCACGCGGCTCTCGGCCGTTCTACGTTCTCCAGTTGCCACACTGAGCCTAAGAGAAACGTTTAAGCCACATAAAAATATAGCAGCCAGGTAAGAAATATGTTTAAAACAAAAACATTTTCCAATTATACATGTTTAATTGCTTCCTAAAACAACCTTCCATTTCGTTAGACCCATTCCTCCTTTTCATAACATCCACCCAAACATTTCGCGTCAGCTCCGTACTTTCGGAGCGATTTTTTAATCTTATTTACTTGTTTTATTATCCTTGATCAATTTTTATGTATACTTTATTTTATAATGTTTCATCAGATGTATATTTCCATGTATATTTTTTTATTCTATTTGAAGTTTTCAACGTATAAAAGTTATGAACTTTCATTTCTTCTCATTTCTGCCCCGATTTATTATTAACTACCAGGTTCTGTGTAAAAATTATATTTTCCTTCGGGTGGAAACGATATTTGTATTGATTTAGAATGTTTCTGCTGTAATATGGACTAAGTATAATGAGAAAACATAGCAGGATTATGCATACATATATACATAAATTTACACACACACACACACACACACACACACACACACACACACACACACACACACACATATATACACACACATATATACATATATATATATATATATATATATATACACACACATATATACATATATATATATATATATATATATATATATATATATATATACACACATATATACATATATATATATATATACAGACATATATATACATATATATACATACATATACACCTACATATATATACGTATATACATACACACACACACACACACACACACATATATATGCATATATTTTCACATACATATATATACACACACACATTTATTTGTGTGTGTCTTTGTGTTTATCTCCTACGCTGTCGCTTGACAACCTATGTCACTATGTTTTATGTCCTCGTAAACTAGCGGTTCGGCAAAAAGGACCGACAGAAAAAAGATATTAGGGTTACAAGGAATGCGTCCTGGGCTCGATTTCTTCGACTAAAACCCTTTAATATGGTGTTCCAGCATGGCCACAGTGAAATGGCCGAAACGTGTAAAAGAGTATAAACATATATTTCTCTCTCTCTCTGTAAGTATATATATATATATATGTACACACACACACACATACATACTAGTGATGCAAACAGAGAAATAGAATTCAAAACATCAGTATAAATGATTTTAATAGGCAGTGATTAGTGACTTAAGGTGCGAAAGTTTGATAAGTGCCAATACTCGAAGCTGTCGGCTCTTGAGTCACAACTTGTACCGATTAATTGCGTGTGTATGTGTGTGTGATCGTTTAATGTCCGCCTTCCATGCTGACATAGGTTGGACAATTCGAGCGGGTTTGAAGAGGCAGGTGTCCTTGTCAAACTCCAATGTTTACTTTGGTACGGGTTCTACGACTGGATGCCCGTCCGAACGCAAGACATTTTTTACAGAGTGTACTGTATTGTTCTAGGTGTTGAGAAGCTAAAGTATGATAGAATGGTGGGAACAGGTGTTTTACGTAGAGAAAATACGTGGCGTCCTTGCATTGTATAAGGGTGGATGGAATTAACTGAAAAGAGAGATAAAGATGGTGTTGATGAAGAGCGAAAAGGTGTCCTCAAAATGCAGAAAGGTGAGTTTATGAGAATACAAACAGGATCAGGAATTATGGAGGGAGAAGTAAGCCCTCAAGAGAGTGATAGATGGTTGGCGTGTTTAAAATGAGGTGTGGCAATCATGAGATATAGCTCAGGGGAAAGGAAGAGATAACTATTGGTACAAAAGGATGATCTGTGGTAAATAAACCCAGAAGGAACATGTTGAAAATAAAGGATGGGTATGAAAATGAAGGAGTTCCAAGGAGAGAAATAACTGATAGCATTAAAAAAGGGATGAAATTTGTGCATATCTGCTCTCATATAATTGCATCAGCTATATGTAAAGACATTCGAGCGAGATCGTTGCCAGTGCCGCTGAACTTGCTCTTGTGCAGGTGGCACGTAAAATACATCATTTTGAGCGTGGCCGTTGCCAGTACTGCCTGACTAGCCCTCATGCAGGTGACATGTAAAAGCACCCACTACACTCTCCGAGTGGTTGGCGTTAGGAAGGGCATCCAGCTGTAGAAACTGCCAAATCAGATTGGAGCCTGGTGTAGCCATCTGGTTTCACCAGTCCTCAGTCAAATTGTCCAACCCATGCTAGCATGGAAAGTGGACGTTAAACGACAATGATGATGACATGGTGCCATAGTAGGGATGGAGGGGAAAGTAGTAGGAGGACAAGAGGAGGGAATGGTTTCAGCAGGAGAGACTGGAGGTGTGTGTGTGAGGGAGACCTAATTGTGTGTATAGACGTAAATACAATTATACATACATACATAATCATCATTTAACATCTATTTTCCATGCCAGCATGGATTAAATGGTTTGATGGAGCTGGCAAGCCAAAGGATTGCGCCAAGTTCTGATGTATGCTTGAGCAAGGTTTCTATGGTTGGGATCCTTCCTAATGCTAGCCACTTTACAGAATGTGCTGAGTGCTTCCTACTTGGCACCAGCACCAGTGAGGTTGCCAAGTAACTTGCAAGACAAGGTGTAATATTGAGGGAGGTGCTTTATGCCAGGTGATAGGAGGTTAAAGTATGATAGAGAGATGGGAACAGCTGCCTTGCTTTAGTGAAGATACATGGCTACCCTTGAAAACAGAAGATAAAGGTGGAAGGTGAAGGCATGTCAGGGTGTACCCTCAAGTTACAGGAAGGGGAATATATGAGGAGACAGAGAATTGGTCAGAATGAGTGGGTACGTTGACAAAAGTGCTGAAGAAGAGTGGGAGATGAGCAGAGACGGGGATGCAGTGGTTGGTGAACATAGGTAAAAGCGTGGTCAATTGTGATATATATATATGAGTTCTTGAAACTTGGTTATTTTCCCTAAAACTATATATTTTATATATATTTTATCTATAAAGCTCAATTTAATTTTAATTTTTTATAAATTGATTTTAATTGAGTTTTTACTTGTAATTTTGTATTTTGTCCCTAATATTATTATAATTATATATATATAGGTATACATACACACCTTTCTATGTGTATGTATATATTTCTTTATTGCCCACAAGGGGCTAAACATAGAGGGTGACAAACAAGGACAGACAAAGGGCTTAAGTTGATTACGTTGACCCCAGTGTGTAACTGGTTCTTATAAAATCGACCCCGAAAGGATGAAAGGCAAAGTTGACCTCGGCGGAATTTGAACTCAGAATGAAACGACAGACGAAATACCACTAAGCATTTTGCCCAGCAATCACTAGGTCACAAGCCATCTCCATGATGCTTGCTACTGTCACCTATTCACTTCAACAGTATCACATTTAACAATTACATGTACCTGACAATTTGTTAGTTGGTGATGACTGCACAATTTGTAATTTTGTATTATGTATTTGGTTTCCATCCACCACTTTATTGAAACCTGCATAAGATTGTGTAATTAAATATATTGTAAACAATCTCTCATGTTTTGTTTTCTTTTCTACAAATGCTCTCACATACACACACTCACTGACTGTGTGGTTGAGAAGTTTGCTTCCCAATCACATTGTTTTGGGTTCAGTCTCATTATGTGGCACCTTGGGAAGTGTCTTCTGCAAAAGCCCTGGGCTGACCTAAGCCGTATATATATATATATATATATATATATATATATATATTGGTTGAGTCAGTGCACAGGGCCTTCAGGCAAGTTATGACTGAAGATTGATGAGATTTGCACATCTATATATATATATACATATATATGTTTCTTGTCATAGGGCATGGTGGTGGAAAGAAGGGAAGCCAAGATAAAAGAGGTAAAAGAAGAAACAAAGAGAAACATGAAAAGGGAAAAAGCAAGTAAGAAGAAGTAAAACTCAGAGTAGCAAAAAACTGGCAACCAAAATAAAATATATTATTGATCTCTACTATGGTATTGAGTACTTGTGCAATTAAGGAGATACCATCTCTCCAAAGTGCTTCGCTGCATGTCTAGTAATGGTCATTCGATACATTGACTGAACAGATGGTGTGAACATCAATGTTGACCTACTAACTCACCTCCAATTCACAGAAGACACTGAATTCATTGCTGAAACCATAGGTCAGCTTCAGACTCTGCTGATAGACCTGGACACCAATAGCTCACCTGTAGAACTTCAAATGAATTGCATGAAAACAAAATACACGTTGTCTGAAAACATAGCAAAAGGTTGAATAGAGGTGGGAAGCAATGAAATTGAAGGGGTAAAGGAGTACATCTGCTAAGGGCACACCCTAAAAGAAGGATGCTTAAATCTCAAGGAGAATAAGGCAGGATGAAGAGTGTTTACTTCAATAACGGATGTTCTCAAAGAAAAGCAGAACAAGACCATACATGCCAGACTCTTCGGTAGCACTGTCCTACCTGTGCAATGATATGCATGTGAGATGTAGGCCACTACGAACTGGGGGAAAAACATCAGTTGGCTATGACACAAAAAGCCAACGGAAGATCCATACTTGGAATGTAATTATGAGAACATAGTCAATTTGAAAAGGAGCAGAGTGATTGATGTGATTGCAAAATAACAGAAGCACAATTATTGCTGAATAGGATATATTGCAAGGTTCACTGACAATGGGTGGACCTGTGCTGTTGCTGAGTGGTGTCCAAGAGAATGTCTCCATAACGATGAGAAGACAATTTAGGTAGATGTTAAGGTTATCTCTACAGAATTTCGACAAAAATTTTAGCTGGCACTGATTTTGTTATGACATTTCATATCCGAGATGTCAGATGTAAACAAACAATGAGATTGAAGATGAAAAAAAAATGGGTAAGGGATGCATATGCCATATTTCAGGAGTTTTTGTTCCTTTATTGACACCCATCAAACCCATTAATTACCCATGAACTCATTGCTTAAATAGCCATTACATATAGCAAAATGACATTACTGGGTATGCCAATTTACATATTAAACACACATTCCTGAAAGCTGGTATGTAAATATTAATGACTTGTAAGTAGATAGTATTTCGTTATACAACCAAAATACGCTACAAAGTATATTAAACATTTTCAAAAGTCAATACGGTGTACTGCTGTGTAAGCAGTGCATTTAAATCAAGTGTTAAGGTCATCCCCACAGATTTTCTATAGAAATTATAGCCAGCACTAATTTTTTGGGGGAAGATTGAAGAGAATGGTGCAATCAAGAAAGATTTGGAAGCACATTGTAACCAGCGATGTATAACATTTAATTGTCTGAGTGATACACTGGTTGATGTGGTGACAGAGAGGGATTGATAATGGAGATACTGTATGCGGATAACCTTGTTCTGATGAGTGAGACAATGGAAGGATTGAGGGAGAAGTTTTGGAAATGGAAGGAGGCGTTTGAAAGCAAGGGTTTAAAGGTAAACTTTGGGAAGACAAAGGTGATGGTGAGTGACGTGGAAGGAGAAGTGTTAGTGAGTAAGGTGGATCCATGTGGTGTATGTGGGAGAAGGGTAATGGCAAATGTGGTGTGTATGAGATGTGAGAAATGGATTCATGGTAGATGTACAAAAATGAAGGAGTTTGTTTGTAGAAGATGTGAGAAAAGAGCTGGAGGGCTGGTGGAAACGGTGAGAGGGTTTTGTTATTTGGGAGATAGGTTGGATGTAAAGCAGCTGTGACAGCAAGTGCGAGACTTGACTGGGTGAAGTCCAGGGAATGTGGAGCATTTTTATATGGGAAACGGTTCTCATTAAGATGAAAGGAAGCATCTATAAGAGTTGTGTGAGAGCTGCAATGCTGTATGGGAGTGAGACATGATTTCTGAGGGGGAGAGAGAGATGGTAATTTTGAGAACCAGGCTCCAATCTGATTTGGCAAAGTTTCTACAGCTGGATGCCCTTCCTAACGCTAACCACTCCGAGAGTGTAGTGAGTGCTTTTACGTGCCACTGGCACAGGAGCCAGTCAGACAGTACTGGCAATGGCCACACTCAAAATGGTGTATTTTACGTGCCACCTGCACAGGAGCCAGTCCAGCAGCACTGGCAACGATCACGCTCGGATTGTACTCTTAGCGCTCCACTGATATATATATATGTATATCTACACACACACACACACACACACACACACACACACACACACACACATTTATGTACATGATGGCATGTCCAAGAGACATATATGTACAAATATATATATATATATAGTGGTATCAAACAATGACTGTGAGTGTTCACCACATTTGGTGGTTAAATATTCTTTATTTTTGGATTAACAAAACTATCAATAGTTGAATAAGATACCTACAATTCTTCAAGCAGCTCACTTAAAAGCACTAGTAATTGTCTCCATTTTGGTATTCTCATCAAATGAAGATGATTACCAACATTTGTAAGTGGACTGCTTGAAGAATTGTGGATATTATTTTATCGCTTAACACATGAAACCCTTGGTAGCTTTGTTAAGTCAGACAGAATATAAATATATATGTATATATGTGTGTACATATGTATATATGTGTGTACATGCATACACACACACGTGTATGTATGTGTATATATATATATAAATAAAATGACAACTAAGAAAAAATGGAGTGAGCAAATCATTTTACTACTTAAGTTTACAATTATTTCATTTTAGTTCAATGCAATCAATCTTGCAACATTATGTAACAATTCATGCTACTATTTGATTACTTTCCATGTGCTCTTTAGGGCAACTTTAATACTATACTAGACTACCCATGACCTGTTGAGTCACCGGGCAATTCTGAGTTTCCCAGCAACGGAGTTTTATTTTGTTGGGGTTTTTTTCCCTTTTCCAGGTTATTTTGCATGCTTTCAACGAATGTGGCATCGAAATCACATGTAAACAGCTCCTTTCCCCAGAAAAGGAAATATTTGGTTGCTATTTCTTGCATGCCCTGCTATCATGTAACAGATATTTCTGGTCCTTTATTGCAAATAGCTGTTACATGGTAGTAAGGCATGCTAGAAATAGCAGCCACATATGTTGATTGCACTCAGAAAAAAACCTATGGAAAAATGCTATTTCACACTGATGTTACAAACTTGTCTTTTATGAAGTATTTGCCATATTTTTAAAGTCATTTTCCCTTGAAAATATTTTTTAAATATGTCAAAAAAAATTTTGTAATGGTATTCACTTGAAAATAATTGAAAAAACATTAAAATATTATCTGTTTAAAGAAAGCTAAAATATAAATACTGTACAAACAACTTACGTTTTTGAAATCACATTCACATACAAATATTTCTAAATGATTAAAATATTGTGTTTAACCCTTTCGTTACTAACCCGGCCGTAGCCGGCCGAGCGTACCCGTTGTTATTTAAATGTATATTTGAACCCAAATCTCGTTAATACATTCGTTAAAACACCTGATTTCACTTTGCAAACAGTTGAGTTATTGTCTCCGACATTGTTTGGCGTGATATTTGAACTCAGTGAATTTTGGAAGATTTTTTTCCACATTTTTTGCGGCGCTGATTTTTTTCAACTTTGAAGATGGAGAGGAGTTTCATGCTATCAAGCATTGATTCCGAATTTGAAGGTTTTTCAACAGAAGATATGGAGATATCGAAGAAAAGAATGAATGAGCTAAAAAAGCACGTGGTGAACGATAATGAATCGGATATTTCTGTATCCGAAACTGAAATCGGCGATTCTGAAAGCGGCGACGGTGACAGCGAGGATGATTTAACACCAGAATGGAGTAAAAATTTTAAAAAACGTTTTTATTAACAATTTTTCTGAGGAAACAGGGTCTACCCATAGTCTTTCTCAGGAAGCGAAACAATTAGACTTCTTTTTCATGCTTGTTTGAAATGATTACTGCGGAAACAAACCGTTACGAAGAATGTAAACAAACCGGAAAAAAAAAGATAGCTTGCGGTTTCGTGCAACTGTAGATGAAATACGGGCATTTTTTGCCATAAATATTATTATGGATATTAGACAGTTACCCAGAATAACAAATTACTGGAGCGATCAGGAATCTTTTGGCGATGAATATATTTCCAGTATTATGAACGAGTACGATTTGTGAAGCTGAACCAATATTTACATGTGAGAGACACTAGCAGTACCCCCCCCCCCCCAGTACGTGGAGAACTTTGAGACAAAAATTATGCAATAGAATTGATTAAGAACCCTTTCTTTAATTATGTTCCAAATATCACATTAATATGTTGATAAATAAAAAAGTTACAGGTGTTTAATGAGACTAGTCTAAATTCATGATTATTTTAGAATTTAATTGAAACTCATGAGGGGTGTATTTTGGTCAGAAATATAGTAACGAAAGGGTTAACAAAAGTGAAAATAGAAACATTTACTGTAAAAAAAAAAAAAAATCGTATTTTTTCGTTGTCAGCTCATTGTCTAATAGAAGGATAAGAGTTTCTTCCTTTTCAGGATGAATATTATTTTTAGAACATTTTCCCATTATGCACCATTTTGGGTATTTTTACCCTGAAAATCTCTAATCTCTCGAAGACCACTTTACCAATTTATGCAAAACTTGTTTCATTCCGTTCGTATTAACATTTCAGGGTAAACTTAATTCATAGTATTTTCCCATTATGCACCAGTTTGACTGAGTAACGTCGCAAGCAAGAGTCAAACTGATTTTTAATGTATTATAGATGGTTGATAAAGTTATTCAGAAGTGCATACAAAATAATATGATCATATTTGTATGCAGATTTAAAGGATCTTATCCAACATGTGGTACTAAAGTTACTCTGAATAACACATGGAAAGTGATCAATAGGTGCATGAATTATTACCTAACGTTGCAAGATTGATTGCATTAAACTAAAATGCTATAATTGTAAATTGAAGTAGTCAAATCATTTAGTCAATCTTCCTTTTATTTGTCATTATAAACACTCTATGGATGTTTGCGATTTTCAAACATGTGTTTGGTAAATAAAATATACTACCATATCTGATAGCCAATATTATATATATATAAAAGTACATATATATATTTTTATAAATGTAAGTAATTCGTTAATTGTTGGGTATGTTCCTAGTAGTTAGCTGATAAAGTGCTTTCACTGTCTATGGCTGTCTGATATCATCCATAGTATTTACACAATTGTCACTGGATCTACTCAAGAATTCGTCAGTGTTTGTTGGGTATATAACAAATGATGGAGACAGAAAATGGAATATATGCAAGAAACTTTATTGCTCACAATGATCATTTCGACACATCCCATCCCTTGTGGGTGGGAGACTGTACAACTGGTTGTGGTGCATCATTTGGTGCAGAAGTGTCTCATCAGGTAATGTTATAAGGACTATCTCATTAAATAAACCCTGTTTCCTGTTGGCTCTAACACAGCATGTTGTTAGTGACCATAGGATTAAGTCATTGGGCAGGAATGACTAGGAATAGAATCCATGGCAATGTTGCAGACATACATTACTTTAGTAGTAAATCAAAGGCAGGGAGTTTAATTTACTGCTAAAATATATATATATATATATATGGGATGAAGTGCTGAAAGATACCTCAGAATGCTGAACCTTTCAGACGAGATAACAAAGGACCAAGATACCTGGCATCTTGTCCTCCACTGCTGAAGTGTTAAGGCCACATTCCCTCATGAATAGAATTGGCCTAGAAGAGTTACATGCCACGTAAAAATCTCTTTTGCCAGTTCCATGTAAGGGCATTTGTGCCTCCTGAAAAGTTATGTTGAGGAATTATTGGGTAACATGGATTTCTTCTAACCCAATGAGCTAGCTTAATATCTGTATTAATTTAAAGATTGTTTGTATTAATGCAGACGTGTAAGTAATTTACTTATAAAATAATGAAATATGGCTGGCCAGTAACGTATTTTTCTGCAATATATGGATAATTTATCCTGATCACGCTATTTATAGCATTATCACACGTTTGAGAAATAAATTTATTTCTGTATCTTACAATACATCTCAACGCTTTTAAAAAAGAACAAACTTTGTTTACTTTCATTGTAAAGTTTATCTTTGCAAGTTTTAAGCTGTGAAACAATTGTTATGGTATAAGAATTTCCAAAGTTTAAATAAGTTTTATTATACTATATTTTATCTTGTTATTTAAGACTTTATACAATCCTTATGGTTTTTCTCTTGTATCACATTATATATTCTGTATGTTTTGTAGAATGATACATTAAGGATCTTTTTTTTATGAGTACCACTGGATGAGTTGAATCCACATACTGTGACTTGAATTTATATATATATATATATATATATATATATATATATATATATATATATATATATATATATCAGTGGCGTGCAGTCTCAGACATGCAAGCTATGCGCCGCATGTCTTGTTATATAATCGGAAAATTAGATAAAATAGTTACTTTCTTGCAAAAAATAATCCGTCCAGTTTTCGAAATATTCTGTCTCCCCTTCCCCTCTCTCAGTGACTAGTAAAAGCTTTGAGAATCCAGCATATAGACACTCCCTAACTCCCTATCTATGTTAGCTTGTCCTTCCTTCCTTCTCCTCTCTCTCTCTCTCTCTTAGTGACCTGTCAAAAGATATGCTAGGACCAATCTCCCCTTCCCCTCTCTCAGTGACTAGTAAAAGCTTTGAGAAGGGTATGCAATGAGAATCCAGCATATAGACACTCCTAACTCCCTGTCTATGTTAGTTTGTCCTTCCTTCCTGCCCCCCTCTCTCTCTCTCACACTCTCTCTCTCTCACACTCTCTCCCTCTCACACTCTCTCTCTCTCACTCTCTCTCTCTCTCTCACACTCTCTCTCTCACACTCTCTTTCTCTCTCACACTCTCTCTCTCTCACACTCTCTCTCTCACACATCTCTTTCTCTCTCTTAGTGACCTGTCAAAAGATATGCTAAGACCATAGCATATATATTTTGTACCCCTTCCTCTCTCTGTCAGTGATTCCACAAATTTATCATAGGAAGTAATGCTTTCTGATAATAGCATGGCCCCCACCTCTCTATCTCTTTGTTAGCTGGTTCTGACCGGAACTAGAGCAGTTCTCAAGAACTGCTATAATTAGCCATAATTCTTGGAACAGCCTGGCGGTAAGTTTGAATCTTTTATCCAAAACATCTGTTTGCACTATTATATTTTTGGAGTGTTCTGAAAACAAAAATATTTAATTTGACTAATGTAATTTTTCCGTTTTTTTTTTTTTTTTAATTTACTTACAATATATGCAGATGCTTACACGTGTGTTTCTTTTTTCCAAATGAGTGAAATGTGTGTTATAAACGATATTTTGAAAAATAGTTTTTCGAAAAGAGACTTCGATGGAAAACAATTAATTATAAACGGTGGGTGACCAAAGAATTCATATATTTAATCAGTAAATATGACAAAAAAATGTAAAGTCATCTAGATACAGCTTCTATCTTCACTGGTCTGTCAAACCAGTGATTTCTTATTTTTGTTAGAAGTATTCAGTGACATTTTTTCTTTTACTGACATCTTATTTAATATCCAAAGTAAAAGTCATGACATAGTGTATTGTAAAGAGCAAATAGATAAAACTAGAACTGTACTCGAAAACAAACTTGATAATTTTTCAATCTTTTATGATATATTAGGGGGAAAATATGGAGTCGATGCAGGAATCGGAATTCAGAGATCCAAAAATATATCTATTGAGCCTCAACGACATACAATAAATAATCTATAGTCAACTTATGTGCAAAACTCAGTGGAATTGTGATGGGGGAGGGAAGCTGGATATTTAAAGAGCCGGGTAATATATGGAGTCAAAACAGCAACCCTATGATATAAACAAATAATGTGATGACATGTGATATGAATGAAGAGTGTGTCGAGTGGAAAGGTATGGTATTACTCTTTTACTTGTTTCAGTCATTTGACTGCGGCCATGCTGGAGCACCGCCTTTAGTTGAGCAAATCGACTCCAGGACTTATTCTTTGTAAGCCTAATACTTGTCTCTTTTGCTGAACCGCTAAGTTACGGGGACGTAAACACACCAGCATTGGTTGTCAAGCGATGTTCGGGGGGACAAATACAAACACACAAACATATACACACACATGCATATATATATATACATATACATATATACGACGGGCTTCTTTCAGTTTCCCTCTACCAAATCCACTCACAAGGCTTTGGTTGGCCCGAGGCTATAGTAGAAGACACTTGCCCAAGGTGCCACGCAGTGGGAATGAACCCGGAACCATGTGGTTGGTAAGCAAGCTACTTACCACACAGCCACTCCATATCAACACTTATCTCAAGCTTGTATTAATTATTTTGTGTATCAGACCTAGCATCAATATTTGACCTCGGAGCACTCCTACCTATGTCTTTCTTGACAACAGTAGGCACTCTGCAGTGTCTGTCCACTATAATATGAATATATATATATATATATATATAAGTGTCAATGCATGAAGCTCTCGACGCTTGAGTTACTTATGTAGTCTCTGCCAGTTAACCCTTTAGCATTTAATCCGGCCATATCCAGCCCAAATATTCTACCTGTTTTATGTTCAAACAGACCAGATCTGGCCTTTCACACCTGCTCTAGAATGTCATTTTAAAAATATACAAATACACCACTGAAATCTTGAAGCTCCAAGATAATGTATCATTAATTCAAAACAATGTAAATAAATAAGCATTGCATTTGACAAGAAATCTGAATGCTAAAGTGTTAATTATATATTTGTGTGTTTGTGTGTGTGTATGTGTGTGTAATATTGAACAAGTAGCTTGCTTACCAACCACATGGTTCCAGGTTCAGTCCCACTGCGTGGCACCTTGGGCAAGTGTCTTCTACTATAGCCTTGGGCCGACCAAAGCCTTGTGAGTGGATTTGGTAGACGGAAACTGAAAGAAGCCCGTTGCATATATGTATATATATATATATATATATATATATATATATGTGTGTGTATGTGTTTGTGTGTCTGTGTTAGTCCCCCCAACATCGCTTGACAACCGATGCTGGTGTGTTTACGCCCCCGTAACTTAGCTGTTCGGCAAAAGAGACCGATAGAATAGGTACTAGGCTTACAAAGAATAAGTCCTGGAGTCGATTTGCTCAACTAAAGGCGGTGCTCCAGCATGGCCGCAGTCAAATGACTGAAACAAGTAAAAGAGTAATACCATACCTTTCCACTCGACACACTCTTCATTCATATCACATGTCATCACATTATTTGTTTATATCATAGGGTTGCTGTTTTGACTCCATATATTACCCGGCTCTTTAAATATCCAGCTTCCCTCCCCCATCACAATTCCACTGAGTTTTGCACATAAGTTGACTATAGATTATTTATTGTATGTCTAGGTTAATCATCTTTTTTCTGCATGCCTTATTCAATAGTAACACGTTGTTCACACAGCTTATCCACAATGTATTTATATGGTCTTGTCTCTCGTGTACTCTACAGGGCTTATGGTGTCTCAGCCCAAGGAAGTCAACCCGCAGAAGCTGAAGAAAGCCGCGGCTGGTTAAAAAACCTTCTAAGGGTTCGCACCTTGCCGACAACCAGTGAATCTCATTCAAGCCAGCTTTCATCGAAGGAGACAGTCAATGAGTTACAAGGTATGTTACTGTGTATATTTTCTATTTAGTCAAATTCTGCTAAAACCCATGTGTGGGGTACTGTCTTTTAAACACGTCTTTGACTTGTAACAGCCACTGAACAAAATAGGATTTTAAGGAGATTTGGCTGATATCCCTAGCAGATTCAAGTGACTGTAAAGGCTTTCCCCCCATTGGTTATGATTTTGAGGGATATTTGACTGCTATTTCTGACAGGTTCATGTCACTGTGTAAAGGATCCCTTGTTAGTTAGGAGTGGTGTTGTTTAACCCATGCTCAGCTGTGATAGAACAGACTCAATGAAAGTCAATCCAGCCATGACCATTCCATTTTTTGCCCCCTGTTGCAATGTACTCAAGACCACATTATCTGATGTATTCGTTCTCATGACAGTAGAATGTAACCTGAAGAGAATTTGGCTGCTATTTCTGGCAGGATGAATAACCATGTTGAACATTCCTCTTGTTCTTGTTGTTGGTTGTCACTTAAGGAGTTAACTTATGTATAAATGTATTCCAGCCATGACTACCTCATATTATTAAGGATTTCTAGCACTACATTATCCAAAGGTTTTTTTTGGTTTTTTTTAGGACAGTAGAGTTTAATTTGAGAGAGATTTTTTTTGAAGCAGATCAAGTGACTTCACAGATGCTCCCTCATTGCTGATGGTGATGAAGTATAGTTGATGCTAAAATATTGATTAAAGATTCTTCCCAATTCATATAGACTCATATATCTACTTTCTCCCATTTCCGTGGTGCATATATTTCCCCTGGATAGGACACCAGTCCATTACAGGATTACTTATTTTTGACAGAAGGATGGAGTGAAGTTACTTATACTTTGGCAAGTAGCCAAAAAGCCATAAAGTATGTCAGGATAATATTTTTTTTTTTGTTTGTGAAGATAATAACATGATATATTTATTTCTGTTTATATTCCATGGCAAAGCTTTTATAAACTGAAGTCTAAATGCATTATTCATCATCATCATCATCATTGTCATCATTTAATGTCAGTATTCCATGCTGGCATGGGTTGGATAGTTTGACTGGAGCTGGATAGTGAAAGAGTTGCCAGGGCTTTGTGTCTGTTTGGCCAGGGTTTCTACAGCTGGATGCCCTTCCTGACACCAACCATTCTACAGAGTGTACTGGGTGCTTTTATGCAGCGCCAGCACAGTTTTTACTTGGCACTAGCACCTATGAGCCTGCAAGATTAGGATTGCTCAGCCAAAGAGGGATGTAGGGGACACGCCTGTATGCAAGGACAACCCTGATTTTACTTAGCTTGACATGTCTTCTCAATCACAGCAAACGACCCAGTCTTCTGTCATCCCCTTTGTGAGGCCCAATGTCTGAAGATCCCTTCTCACTGCTTCATCTCATATCTTCTTGGGTCTACCCCTTCCACCATAGAATTTCTATACGTGCTATTTCTTCACTTTACTCACGCACGTAAAGGCGCATGGCTCAGTGGTTAGAGTGTCGAGCTTACGATCATGAGGTTGTGAGTTCGAATCTTGGACCAGGCTGCGTGTTGTGTTCTTGAGCAAGACACTTTATTTCACATTGCTCCAGTTTATTCAACTGTAGAAATGAGTTGTGACGTCACTGGTGCCAAACTGTATCAGCCTTTGCCTTTCCCTTGGGTAACATCAGTGGCATGGAGAGGGGAAGCTGGTGCGCATGAGCGACTGTTAGTCTTCCATAAACAACCTTGCCCAGACTTGTGCCTTGGAGGGCAACTTTCTAGGTGCAATCCCAGGGTTAGTCATGACCGAAGGGGGTCTCAGCAACTCACACACACATACACACACAATGTTATCACAAGGTTGCATTTGTGAGTTTGTCTATGCTTAAAGTAAATTCATTGTGTATGTTGGCTGAGACTACTTCCAGAGGCGATCCTTAGGCAAAGATGGTCAGTGATGAGAAAGAACTTCAGTAAGTTTGGATGAAGTAACAGGAATGGGAAGACTTCATGTTGGTTAAAATAATATTGACCATATCATTTTGAATTTAGTAGCCTGAGCAAATATATAAAATATATGGTAGTACAAAAAAAGCACCCAATTGCACTCTGTAAAGTGGTTGGTGTTAGGAATGGCATCCAGCTATAGAAACCATTCCAAAGCTGATATTGCAGTCCTTGGGCCCATCGGATCCTGTCAAACCAGAACATAGGTGTTAAATGATGGTGAGGAGGAGGATGATGATATATGTATATTGTTTATGCCATAAGAATTTAGAAATTTTGAGAGACATAAAATAAATTGTTTTTAACAGTGAAACTTGAAGCAGATAAAGTTATAAATAACAGCATGTAAATCTTGGGTTGAGAAATTCTTTTGGATAGTAAAAGCTTATTATATGCTTCAAGATCCATTTCACACACACACATACATACGCATGTGTGTGTGCAAGAGTTTTCCTCTTTCATTTCTTTGTTTACTGTATTTCCAGTTCACTGCGTCAAACCAGAATGTATGGAGGAATATCTCGCCCAATAGTAAGTAATCATCTGACTTTTCTAGACCATTCTCTCTCAAGCACTACCACCACTTCCATCACCATCACCACATCTTTGCATTGCTTAGCTCTAAATTCACTGTCGCTTGATCTTTGAACTCTTGTTAATCTACTGAGGAACATGTTTCTTCATGATTTCTACCGTACCAAACAAGAGCAAACAAGATTTTTGCCAGTCAATACCATATACTTCAGGTTTTTCTCTAGTTTACTCTTTTACTCTTGTTTCAGTCTTTTGATTGTGGCCATGCTGGAGCACCACCTTTAGTCGAGCAAATCGACCCCAGGACTTATTCTTTGGAAGCCTAGTACTTATTCTATCGGTCTCTTTTGCCGAACCGCTAAGTTGCGGGGATGTAAACATACCAGCATGGGTTGTCAAACGATGTTGGGGACACACACACACACACACACACACATATATATATATATATATACGACGGGCTTCTTTCAGTTTCCGTCTACCAAATCCACTCACAAGGCTTTGGTCAGCCCGAGGCTATAGTAGAAGACACTTGCCCAAGGTGCCATGCAGTGGGACTGAACCCAGAACCATGTGGTTGGTAAGCAAGCTACTTATCACACAGCCACTCCTGTGCCTGTTCATAAAGCGTAGCAGAGTACTTACAAACGAAACATAGCATTTGATATATACTTCTACCAAATATATTTTGGTATACTAGTCTCTTTCATTTGAACTGCTTCAGTGATCTAAATAACCTGTTGATGTTCAGCCCCAGGTCAATTCTGATGAAACAGACCTATGTTCCAAGGCATGCCAATATGAAGACTCACCACATTTAATTTTTATACTGTGTATCAATATGATGCAGTAAGTCTTGCTTTTTCCTTAAGATGGCACTGTTTTATTTAAGGGAAATTTGGCTATTGCTTATAACAGATTGGAATGACCATATAGAGGTTTTCTTTTTAGCCCAAGATAATCTCGTCTGAAGAGGAAAACGTCACTTTGTCCTAGTTTGTAGGAATACTACTTCATTACATTTATCTCTTCGTTATTGTATGGGGCTAAGACATGGCGAACAACAGTTAAGTCAAATAAGCAAATACAATCATTCATCAACAGATGCTTGCGTAGTATACTTAAAATTAGATGGCCCGAACATATAAGCAATATGGAGCTATGGCAAAGAACAAATCAAGTTTCGATTAGGGAGCAAATATTTAAGAAAAAGTGGAAGTGGATTGGTAACACAATTAGAAAGGACACACCAAATGTAGTGAAAAGTGCTTTACAGTGGAATCCGGATGGATATAGAAAGAGAGGTAGGCCTAAGAACTTGTGGCGTAGATCAACACAAAAGGAACTAGAGAAAGGGAGACATTCATGGCAGAGTATAAGTACAGAAGCGAGAAATTATGCGACATAGAATTCAATTATAAGTGGCCTATACTCCGCGTTGGAGGGTTAAAGGCAAGAAAACAAAAATTATATGCTACAGGTTGTGGGGCAGACAGTACCTGTAAAATTTACCTGGACTCCTTGTTTTGTTGCGTTAATGTTGTTCGAATTTCTGCACCACATGTACCTTTAAAATACTGTTACTGTTTTAACATGCAACTTTATATTTAACATTACAAGTCACCCAATAAGCGCTGGCATGGTTTGTATGGCTGAGAAAGTTCCACTCCCAAGACATTGGTCAACTATAGACCATAATAAAAGACTTGACCAAGGCTCTGCATAAAGGCCTCAAACCTGTTATCTCAAAGTTATGAAGTGAAAGTTTTAACAATACAGTCTTTAGAATGAATAAATGGCTGATGGAGTAGCAGATCTTTGTAGAATTTAGCTATAGAAGCAATGCAATCAATTAATTGAATATAGATAATACTTGTTTAAACTTTTAGCATACAGATTACTCTGTCAAATGTAATGCATATTTATTCAGATTATTTAAAATTAATCATGCATAGCTTTGAGATTTCAATAAAGTGGTTGTTTATGTTTAGAATGGTTAGTTTGAACATAAATTAGGTGGAATATTTTGGCCGGATATTGCCAGTTGAAATGCTAGAATTAAGTTGTCATCAGTTTGGTTTGGAAATAAATGCTTTTAAGAGGTGAGGAAAGCATCAAACCAAAGGCTTTTAAAACACTGTCTGTAATCTATGGAAAAAGACTAAATTTTCATTTAGTCATATATTATTGCAATAAATTATATAGTTATCGTTATATGTCCTGTTTTCTATGCTGGCATGGGTTAGGTGGTTTGACAAGAGTAGACGAACCAGAGAGCTCCCCCAGGTTCTATGTCTACTTTGGCATGATTCTACAGCTGGATGCTCTTCCTAACATTAACCACGTAACACAGTATCGGGTAGGTGTGAGAGGCCTGATCTGGCCAGTTTTAGCATAAAACAAGTAGAATATTTGGGCCTGATACGACTGGTTTATGTATCACTTATTTAATATCGTGTACAGTAATAATAACAATAATCCTAAGATTATATATATGTATATTATTTTACTGGTTTGATCATGTTGATTTAAATATATAATTGAAACATTTTGTAATTTTAAATAATTTTGTCATAACTTTCCACACACTTCGCTGCTTAGATACAAAATGTGTGTGTGTGTTATAAAAATGAAATGGAGTGAAATCATATGGTGAATTTCCTAGCTTAATGATGGTAAATTTTGGGGTTTGCAAGCATAGTATAACAAGTTTTAACATAAATACTATGCAATGTTCTTCATGTCTGTTTTGCTGTGAATTCCAGAAGAAAGCTAGATATTGATAAAGATAAAAGAAAGAGAAAGAAAAAAACATTGCTTTTTAATTAGCAATATTAATGAAACATATTTTTTCCTTCCCTTTTCAGCTATCTTACTTCATCTTCTTTCTAAATGGTATTTTGCAGCAATGAGTTTCAAAAGTTGGTACATGAGAAACGCTGGGGTGCACAGTTGGTAGGAAGTTTCACGGTTGAAGTTGGTGACCAAGATGAAGCTAGTAAGTTAATCCTTTTTTTTTTTTAATCTGAAGGAAAAGGTGTATAAGTGTCTTTTAATTGTTGCAAAGATAATGGAGATGTGCATGTTTGTGTTTGTGAACTAGTTCTGTTTGTTTTGGAATTAGTTCTTATGAATAAGCACATGTATGGCTGTGTGGAACATGGTGTAGCTCTCTATAAAATGTATACACACACACACACATACACACATGATAGACTTTATTGAGTTTCTATTTATCAAATATACTCACAAGACTTTGGTCAGTTCAAGCCTATAGTAGAAGACACTTGCCCCAGGGTGCTATGCAGTGGGATTGAACCTGAAACCATGTAGTTGGGAGAAGCAAACTTCTTTCCACACAGCCATGCCTGCGCCTAACTTAATATAATTTGCCCCAGACGTGGCTCTGTGGTAAGAAGCTTACTTCCCAACCATGTGGTTCCAGGTTCATCCCCTCTGTGTGGCAGGTTGGGCAATTGTCTTCTACTCTAGCCTCAGACTGACCAAAGCCTTGTGAGTGGATTTGGTTCAGAAACTGAAAAAGCCATCACATGTGTGTGTGTCTGTTTGTCCCCCATCACCATTTAACAACCAGTGTTGATGTGTTTACGTCTCCATAACTTAGCAGTTCAGCAAAAGAGAGTGATAGAATAAGTACTAGGCTTATACAAGAATAAGTTCTGGGGTTGATTTCTTCAACTAAAACCCTTGAAGGCAGTGCTCCAGCATGGCCACTATCAAATGACTGAAACAAGTAAAAGAAAAACAGAAAACAATAATATTGTACCTTGCTCTTTCTTACTTGTTAAGGTTACCTCTACAGATATTCTATACTTTTTCTGGTTTGAAGTTTTGTCTTTTTATAAATTCAAGATCATTAAATTAAGTAAGTGTCCATTTGTATATGCCACATACCACAAACAAAAAAAGGTGTCTTGTACAAAAGATAGCACCAGATTATGAGATCAGTTTATTTCCGGTGACATTGACAGAAACACTGGTATTGAATTAAATGCCTTACAGTAATTAGTTTCACCCTTTGTGTTGTAGATTCAAATCGCACTGAGATAAATTAACTTTCAAGCTCATGGGTCAATAGCATAAATACTAGTCAGCTTTTGGAGTAGTTGTTGGCATTAGGAAGGGCATCCAGATGTAGAAACTTTGCCAGATCAGATTGGAGCCTGGTGCAGCCATCTGGTTCGCCAGTCCTCAGTCAAATCGTCCAACCTATGCTAGCATGGAAAGCGGACGTTAAACGATGATGATGATGATGATTCATTTTCTACAAATTTGTGATCTTATGATAATACATGAAGGGTGATGTTTCATAGAATTCATAAAGCACAAGGCAAATGCCTTGCCATTTTTTGTTGACCTTTTGTTACCTGATCAAATTTTGTTAAGGGTGATTTTACCCTTCCATTGTTTGAGGGGTGATAAAATGGTTATATACTGAGAAATGATTACACAGACTATAAGTAGGCTATCTCCCTCTCCCCTACCCTCATACATACATGAAATCTGTGTTAGTTCAATAACTCAGTATACACACCTGAAATCGCACAAGTTTAAAACAATATGTATATCATTTATAACATGTATATAAAAATAGAATGGTGTTAGCTGTTGGATTTTGTTTCAGAGAAACTTCTCTTTATAAACAAGAGCCAGTCTGAAATTGGTTAGGCTGAGAAAACACAATAAAGTTGAGACACTAGATGTTCCAAAGTCCACTTACACTAATGATTATAGTGTGTTATGAACACACATTCATCTGAAAGAAGTTGTTCTCCAATGAAATACAACTGCAGTTAGCATATTTGACATTTGTTTTTACTGGGATGCTTCAAGAATGAATATATGCCACCATTCTCTTTAGAGGATTTGTGTTAAAAGGGCATTAAGACCATTGGACATCAATATTTTCACTTATTTTTCACTTATTTTTACCTCCGCATTGACGGCCAACCCACTTTGACGGTCTTTTCATAAGCTCATTAGGGATTTTCATTCCAATAAAGAAATCCACAAAACTGCATTTGCTGATTTATGAGAAAACTGAGCAGGTTTAAAAGCAAGTCAGAAAATAAAGCAAATAAAAAAAATTGCATTACTTTCTGACTACCCTTCATGTATGTATGTACATATACACCCAGGGATATGAGGGAAGAAGTGGTGAGAAAGCATAGTTATATGGTCATAGGTTGGGATCATAGAGGAGATGACAGGGAACTGAGACTCCTTGTGGTATGTGACCTCAACTTTTAGTAAAAAAAAATATGTTTCTCTTTTTTTTTTTCCCATTTATTTTTATGCTACCCACTACTTTTTATTCTGATGTTTGATTTTAAATCTCTTGTGTTATACAAAAGTAAATATAGTAATTGTCCACTGTGTGGTAAGAAGATTGCTTCACAACCACATGATTCTAGGTTCAGTCTCATTGCATGCCACCTTCTACATATGTCTTCTAATATAATCTCAGGCTGATAGAAACCAGTGACAGCAGATAAAATCAGTGGGGCTGGTGCTTCAGAAAATTTTTAGCCGTTGTTTTAATATTGTGTAAAAGGAAACAAACATATAAAAAGGAAATTTATACTTGAACTTGATCGGTTCACATTTTAACCAATGCCAAGTAGTGTGTTTAATTTGGTCACTGAACACTGCTGTGAATTCCCCTTCATTTTTCAAAAATCCCCCCTAAATCACAAAATAAGTGGGGGAAATCTGTCCTATTTTTCAAATCCTCGCAGCAACACTGTAGCTGGAAGCAGGATAATAATCTAATCCTACACTTTATCACATTCAAAAATATAAACACATTTTTAAGCACAACACATGTGAAATCAAAAAGAAACACTAGCTTACACCGGCACTACGTGAACAACAGTGCTCTCTCTCCCTAGCATGAAGCTTCCTATCTCAGACATGTGGGCATGTGCACAACAGCCAAACACCATGTCACTGGAACTGTGAAGCACACAGTTTTATACAAGGATTCTTGTATTTTTTCATAAACTAGGGGATGGCTACTGACATTAAGCTTAAGGATTATATAATGTACCAGTATAAAAAAAAAATTGAAGAAAAAAGGACTCATTATATATATTGAATGTTATTGATGATATTAAGTGGAAATAGGGGGTGCTGCAGTTCCATAGTGCCTATACACAAGCCGCCACTGATAAAAACTAAAAGAAGCCCATGGCACACACACACACATACACACACGAAGAATTACATGAGTGTTTGAAAGGACCACCATCCAAACTTTATCCTTATATATGGTCACATTAAAGATAAAACCTATCTAAAGTATTCCATACTGCCTTTGTTTCAATTAATTTTGAAAATAATGAAGAATTTGTGAAAATAACATTTTCGTTAACCTAAACTTCTTTTGTAACTGCCATGTGAGTGTTGACCATATGACTGCTACATGAATGTTGACCAATCAATTTGTACATTAATGGATAGCGTTCTGAATCACATTCCTACTTTAAAAATAAATTATTTTTATAAGAACAGTCAGAATAGGTATAATTAATGACACAACACCTTATGCTACACACTTTTGAAAATCTTTTGTGTAACTGGTCAGATGTATTCTTATATTTTAAAATATAATTAAATCTAATTCTAATTTCTTCTGTGGACATTTTCAACCTCATTTCTTCTATACTTCCACTTCTTTGGATAAATAACAATTTATGTATATAAATACCTATGTGTGTGTTGGTCCCCCACCACTGTTTGACAACTGGTGTTGGTTTGTTTGCATCCCCAATACTTAGCTGTTCAGCATAGGAGACCAATAGAATAAGTACCAGACTTAAAATAAAGGCAAGTACTGGATTCAATTCATTTGACTAAAACCCTTCAGGGTGGTGCCCCAGCATGACCACTGTCCAGTGATTGGAACAAAAAGATAAATAAATAAAAATTCGATCCTTAGCTAACCGATGGTGCTGTATCTACCCTCTGTCTCTGTTGTGATGGTTTCTGCACCTCCATACCAATTCAGCTGTTTATCTTTTCTCCCCAACGCGTCCATTCCACTTGTCTTTCCTCCACCCATTCCTATTCAATTTCCAAACCCTGCACTACATACATCAACATCCTCATCATCATCATTTAACATCCACTTTCCATGCTAGCATGGGTTGGACGATTTGACTGAGGACTGGTGGAACCAGATGGCTATACCAGGCTCCAATCTGATTTGGCAGAGTTTCTACAGCTGGATGCTCTTCCTGACGCCAACCACTCCGAGAGTGTAGAGGGTGCTTTTACGTGCCACAAGCACGAAGGCCAGTCAGGCGGTACTGGCAACGACCACGCTCGAAATGGTGTATTTTATGTGCCACCTGCACAGGAGCCAGTCCAGCGGCACTGGCAACGACCTCTCTCAAATGATTTTCTAACGTGCCATCTGGCACAAGTGCCAGGAAGGCCGTGCTAGGCACAGGTGCCGATTCTCTAGAATCCTCTCCTAGTCTGACTAAATATCAACTGCATGCTGTATTTTTTAGCATGAAAGTTGAATTTTCCAAACCAAAGTTTACAGCCCAAAAAGGGTAAGGTGACCTATACACCAAGATGACTTTGGAGGACCAAAAGTTCCATGTGAAATGCTGTTGGATTAGGAATGATAGTGATGATGTTTGAACGTTTACATTGTGTGTTTATACAATATATTACATCAACAGAAAATCTATGTCTGACCAGTCTGGGAGGATTTGCAGCAATGGTCATATGGTTGTACTTTGCTGCCCCCCCCCCCACTACTATCTGCAATTAACTTACAAAAATTGAACTCGTGAGGGAGCTTCTTCACAATTGTTTAATCTATGAGAAATAGCAGCCAAATTTTTTTCAAATTCTATGCTTTAACATCTTAAAGGAAAGACATTGAACAATACAATATTCTTGCATGGGCCAAATGAAATTTATTGAGGCATATTTTCTACAGCTGGATGCTCTTTCTGTTGCTAACCCCTGCTTGTTTCTAAACTGTGAAGTTTCCTTTCTACTAGTCAGAAAACAATTAGCATGTGATGTAAATGGCAAGGAACTGAATTATACAGGTGCATGCACACACACACACAAAGGATGAAAAGGATAAAGATCCCAAGTCACATAGACTCAGAGGTGCTGGTTTTCCTAGTTTCTGTGGAGTATATGTGTACCCCATTGGATGGGATGTCAATCTGTCACAGGATCACTCATCTTTGCCAACTATGTGGACTGGAGCAATGTGAAGTGAAGTGTTTTACTTAAGAATACAATGCATTACCTGGTCCAGGAATTGAAACTGCTATCTTACAATCACGAGTCCAACACTCTAATTACTAAGTTACATGTCTTCACTATACATATACGTGTGTATACACACATACACACACAGAGCTAACTTTATAGTTTCTTATTTCTTTATTGCCCACAAGGGGCTAAACATAGAGGGGACAAACAAGGACAGACAAAGGGATTAAGTCGATTACATTGACCCCAATGCGTAACTGGTACTTATTTAATCAACCCCGAAAGGATGAAAGGCAAAGTTGACCTCGGCGGAATTTGAACTCAGAACGTAACGGCAGACGAAATACCGCTAAGCATTTCGCCCGGCGTGCTAACGTTTCTACCAGCTCGCCACCTTATATAGTTGATAGTTTCTGTCTACCAAATTAATACACACTTATACAGGGTGGCCTAAAAGTAGGCACTTTGAATTTCTTTTAAAACATTTTATTACATTTAAATTTCTGTCTTACAATTAACTAAATTAACATAGAATAATGGTTTCATATTTTTTTAATAGTCAAGATCTAAACCGTTAATATATGAATGCAAAAGAGACAGTGGAATAACTGTAAACCTACTTTTGGGCCACCCTGTATAAAGAAACTAGATGAAGGGTGCTAAACAATGACAACAACAACAACTTCTGCTACCAGTCAACAAAAAGCCTCTTGACTAGAAACAGCAGTCAGCTCTTCCTGAAATTACTCTCTAACATTTTAAAGAAAAGGAAGGACACATGGGATAATTTAGTGCTACATACAACTCCCTCTCTCCCTCCCTCCCTCCCCCCACACTCACACAATAAAAGGGATGGTTGATCGTGTCTTTGTCTTGCTTCAGTCATTGGACTGCGGCCATGCTGGGGCATCACCTTGAAGGGTTTAATCAAATAAATCAGCCCCAGTACTTATTTTATCAGTCTCATTTTGTAAACTGCTAAGTTATGAAAGCATAAAAAGACCAACATCAGTTGTCAAGTGGTGGTGATGGTGGTAGTGTTGGGGCAAAAAAACATACATGCATTCATATATACTTACACACACACATATACAACAGGCTTCCACACAGTTTCCGTCAACCAAATTCTCTCACCAGGCTTAGGTTGGCCCGAGGCTTTTGTGGAAGATACTTGCTCAAGGTGCAATGTAGTGGGACTGAACCCGAGACCATAGGGTTGCAAAGTGAGTATCTTAACCATGTAGCCATGTTTATGATTATAGGTTACAGTGGTCAACATCATCATCATCATCATCATTTAACATCTGTTTTCCATGCTGGTTTGGATTGGACTGTGACAATTTATTAAGTTCTCACTGCCGTAATTCATGGTATCCCAGTTTTTATGCTCAATAAAACATCTTGTCTTATTTCTTTTTTTTTTTTTCATTCTTTCTTCCACAGTTCACATCTGGGAATATGATGGTGGCTACCCAGCACTGAACAATGCCACAGTGAAATATCGTACTGATAAGGTAATTTTCTTTTTTTACAAGCTTGGAGGAACTTTATAAGAGCACCACTCTGATTTATTATCATTTCTCTCACACCTTCTTTTCTTGTTTGTGAAATTCTATGTGTATGCACACACACACACATATATTACTGTAATATCAGTGCCAAACTGTGTAGGCATAAGTGAACTTTGTGTTAGTTAAAACATGTGATATATTTCAACTGCTAAAAGGCAAATGGATAATGGTTAAAGAGCTAGCAGCATTGATGTCTAGGAATCTGAGGATTGACACTAGACAGATATGCTGTTTTTACACCTTTTTACCATAAGAGAATAGGAGAGTATTGTAGTTTGCTTGAAGCATTGTGTATTGTTTGTAAAGAATAAAAAGTTTTGAGTGGTACAACAATGCACTATAGAACCCAAAAATGGACTATATACCTGTTGTAACTTGGTTATCTATAGTCCGATGATATTTCGGAATACAATTCCTTCTTCAGATATTCTTAGATGGATAACTAAATTACAACAGGTATATCGTCCATTTTTTTTTTTTTTTTTGTATTATAGTGCATTGTTGTACCATTCAAAACTTTTTATTCTTCATAAGAGAATCTCTCTCCATGGTAATTGTAGTGAATTTGTCTATTAGCAGATGAAATATGTCACAAACATATTTTAACTAAACTAAAGCGCTCTCTCTCTCTCTTTCTCTCTCTCTCTCTCTCTCTCTCTCTCTCTCTCTCTCTTTGTGTGTGTGTAGAGTTATATATATATATGTACACACTCATATCTTTCATTTTTTTCTCTCCTTTCTATTAGTTGTCTGTTACATTGCCTTTTCTTCATTCTTTTATCACATCTTTGTTACATCTCTTCTCTTTAGTTATATATCTTCTGTATTCTTCTCTCTTACTCTGTCTCTCTACTTTTCTTCTTTCTTTTTTGCTTGCATGCAATCTCAGATTCTCTCATACAGTTTCTCATTCACACACACAGCCAATCCTTCATATACAGACGTTTTCCCTGACATGCACACTCTTACACAATCATTTTAACACTTCCTCACACATATACACACCTATTCTCTTTCTCTCTCTCTCTCTCTCTCTCTCTCTCTCTCTCTTTCTCTCTCTCTCTCTCTCTCTCTATCTCTCTCTCTCTCTCTCTCTCTATCTCTCTCTCTCTCTCTCATGTTTTTTATTATGTCACATATTCCCCTTTCAGGATTTCTTGGAGTTCCGATCAAAGCGTAACAAGATGTTACGTTCTCGACGTAACCAGATTTTGTTACGTTTTAGCTTTTGGCCACGTGAAACACCATCACCTGACCGCAGTCACATCTACGAGTTGCGTAGTTATGTGTTGAAGGTAAGTTAGATTTGAATGTACCTTCTAAGGTCTTCTGTTCATATTGTCCACCATATTTAATAATTCTTCTCTCAAGTCAATAAAACAGCTTTTACATGGTTGACAATCTGCTAGAAATAGCAATCAAATTTCATATCATATTCTACCGTCTTGAAATAAAACAAAGAAGAAAAGGACGTTGTATAATACAGTGCTTAATGAAAAAAAAACAAAATGGTCATGGCTGAAATTCATTTGATCAAAGGTTTTGGTTAATCTAGTCTGGCATGGGTGCTGACCAATGACCTCTGTATATGTATTTAATGTTAACCCTGACCATTGGTTAACTCAGACAATCAGTTAAAGTAGACACACTTGGCTTCTAAGAATACATTTAATGAGGGTTCATATACTAGCACTCTGTTGGTTATGATAACGAAGGTTCCAATTAATTGATCAATGGGACAGCCTGCTTGTGAAATTAACGTGCAAGTGACTGAGCAATCCACAGACACGTGTACTCTTTATGCAGGTCTTGGGGAGATTCAACATGACACAGAATGTGATAAGGCCGATCCTTTGAAATACAGGTACTACTCATTTTTGCCAGCTGAGTGGACTGGAGTAACGTGAAATAAAGTGTCTTGCTCAAGGACACAACGTATTGCCAGGAATTGAACTCACGACCTTACGATCGTGAGCTGATTATTTTAACCACTAAGCCAAGTGTGGGTGTGTGGCTAAAAGGCTCACTTCCCAAACACATGGTCTTGGGTTCAGTGTCACTGTCTTCTACCTCACTTCAGACCAACCAAAGCCTTCTGATTGGATTTGGTAGACAGAAACTGAAAAAAGCCCATTGTGTGTGTGTGTGTGTGTGTGTGTGTGTGTGTGTGTGTGTGTGTGTGTGAAGAATTAATTGTAGCAAAATTAATATTGTGCCTAAAGAAGAAATTTTTACATCTAGCTATTTAAAATGGTGGCAGAAGATTGGCAGAATTGTTACAACTGAACAATTTACATTCTGACTTCAAATTCCAACTAGGAAGGCCTTACATGGTTTCTTGATTTGGAAATAGCAGCATTCAAACAGAATATATATATGTGTGTGTGTGTGTGTGTGAATTGATAATGCTTATGCTTGTATATGAATAAATAAAGAAAAGACAAGTTAACTCCATTTGTGAGTTATTCATCCATCATTGCTAATATATTTCACTGTACACATCTGAGAACTTTTATTCATATACTTATGTATATAATGGGTATGTATGTATGTGTGTTTTGAAGGAATGTGGCCTTATGGTTAGCATGTTGCAATTTCAATCACAAGATTCTGGTGCTAATTCCTAGACCAAATGGCGTATTGTTTTTTTGAATAAAACACTTCATTTCACATTGTTCTGTGATCGTTTCAACATCTGATTTGTGGTACATCACACATCTGTTTTTGATGGAGGGGAGTGGGTTAATTGTACAGTATTACACAACTAACCAACATCATTAGTGAAAAGAAGCTGCTATGTTGTCACTTAAGCTATTAGAAATAGCAACCAAATCTTCTTCAAATCACACTATTGTATTGTTAGAAAAGATACATTGGCAAACATAATCCCAAAGAAAACACAGAATGGTCAAAGCTGAAATGTATTTGATCATAGAAAAATCTGCTCAATCAAATTTGACCTAGGGTTAAAAACAGAAATATTATTATTAAAAGTATGAGAATATAAAGAAAGTAGCTGACTTCATAGGATATTCTTTTATTGGTTTTTTTTTAAAAAAATGAAGGGAATTCATATTTTATTGATATTGTTTTGTTGCATGACATGATAATGTAGCTGTGTGGTAAGTAGCTTGCTTACCAACCACATGGTTCCAGATTCAGTCCCACTGCGTGGCACCTTGGGCAAGTGTCTTCTACTATAGCCTAGGCCCGACCAAAGCCTTGTGAGTGGATTTGGCAGACGGAAACTGAAAGAAGCCCGTCGTATATATGTATATATATATATATATGTGTGTTTGTGTGTCTGTGTTTGTCCCCCCCAACATCGCTTGACAACCGATGCTGGTGTGTTTACGTTCCCATAACTTAGCGGTTTGGCAAAAGTGACCGATAGAATAAGCACTAGGCTTCCAAAGAATAAGTCCTGGGGTAGACTTGCTCGACTAAAGGTGGTGCTCCAGCATAGCCGCAGTCAAATGACTGAAACAAGTAAAAGAGTAAATCGTCTGTACAGCTTGTTCAGCTAGGAATTATGGGAACCCTCAATTGTTGTCTACAACAGGAGAGTCCACAGTACACACACACACACACACACACACACACACATATGTTGATTATAATGAACAAGAGAAGTCGTAGTAGAATGTAATAGTTATTTAGGTTAATCCACACACATGCAGATATGAAAACTTGTGTGTAATGAGGAGGGGTGGGGTAGGGAAGGTGTGATTATCTTGCAGAAAGCTTAGTAAGTGCATACTTAATAGCATCTGTATTTTAATATTAACTCCTTTTTGTTTGATATTTCACTAATGAAATAGCAGATGTTTGTTTGTCTGTCATGTATTGAAATGCCTGACTTTTTATTTATTTTGTCTTTCAGCCTGGTACCATGATTGAGTGGGGTAACAATTGGTGAGTAATGAATATCTGTCTATCCTTTGTGGATAAGTAGTTAGCAATGCAACAATGGTGGTAGGTTGGTGTGGGGTTTCAATTCCACTATGTGGCTCTTTTGGCGAGTGTCTTGTGTCATAGCTTCAGGACAACCAAAGCAATTTTTATTTATTTATTTATTTTTGTTTTTGAAATTTGGCTCACAGAGACTGTGAAAGCCTGTCAGAGAGACTATACTAATTCTTGAGTGGTAGACTTAATCTTTTGCCTGGTTCAATGCCACTACCTGGTCCCCTGGTCCACTAAACATCCTAGCATCTGAGCCAGATTGTTGAGCTAAGGATAAATTCTTCCCTTCAAACCACAGCAACCCTGATTCTCTTCTGACTAAGCCATTTAAAAGATAAAATCATACTTACATTCAAACACATATACATATGATTGCACGTATATAACATATATTTCAGTTTCTAAGTAAATACATACCTATGGAACATTGTTGAACATTTAACCCTTTAGCATTTAAACCAGCCATATGCCACCTATATATTCTACCAGTTTGGTGTTCAAACTGGCCAGCTCCAGCCTCTCACACCTACCCTACAATGTCATTCTGAAAATAAACAATCACATCATTGTAATCTCAAAACTATGAGATAATGCATGATTAATTCAAAGCAATTTGAATGTATGACCATTGCATTTGGCAGATTAATCTGAACACTAAAGGGTTAATCTTTACTCTTTGGAATGTCGATGAGAGCTGTATGTTGTGGAAGATACTCAAAAGTTTTGTTTCAAACATAGGTACTCAAGATAAAATACAATAGAAATCAGTGGTAATGTCATATCTAAACATCTCTTTCCTGAAGTTCTTGTCTCAGAAGCCTCTACAGCAACAGTTTGGCATTTAAAGGTCTTTGTTTGGAATATTATATCCTTAATCTATATCTATAAAAGGCAGGATGTGTGTGTGTGTACGTGAATGTAATTCATGCATGTCCACATGTAATTAATGTAATTAGCACGCATGTCTCTCCAATTTTAGGTGGACATTGGTCATGACCATGGCTGTGTTTTTGTCAACTTAAACTTGGATTTTTTGCATGGAATTAAGTACCGTGACCTAATATGCTGCAAATCCCTTTTTTTCGTTTGGAAAAAAGTGGGGTAAGACGAGGGAGGGGAACACCACCACTCCATCCCGGAATCATTGGAATTTTTTTTTTTTTTCGTTAAATGGTTTTCTGTGATTTTGGGATCTGAAAAACGGGGTGGGGTGGGGTGGAAACCCTGGAGATTTCACCCCCACCCCCATTAATCTTTTCATGATTTTCACTAAGGAAAAAAAAATTAAAAACTGGATTTTTTTTTTTTTTTTGTGGAATCAAGTACCCTGACCTCCTAATATGCTGCAAATCCCTTATTTTCGTTTGGAAAAAAGGGTGTGGGGTGAGCCCCCCCCCTTCTCAGAATCATTGGGAATTTCTTTTTTTTTTCATTGCATGAATACCTGTGACCTCCTAATATGTTAAGGGGTCCAAAAAACTGGGTGGGGTGAGGTGGAAGCCTCGGAAATTTTACCCACTCTCAACATTTTACAGAAATGAATTTTCCAGAGTGTGAATTACATGGCTCATTATTAAACATATATATATAGTAGAAAATGTGACATTTATATTGTGTATGTGTGTGTGTGTGTGTATATAATACTGTGCAAACCTTCGATGCAACCTTCTCTAGTGCATATCTTCAATACAGCTTTGACTGATAGTACCCCTAGGAGGGGGTTAGTCCTAGATCAGGATTAGTTGCTGCCTTTTAGAGGCTCCTGATCCCCCTTTCGCTAGGTTAGCTTAAGTTAAGGTTTAGTTGTGATCTGAACATAACCTCTTCTGACACAGAGGATCAGGAGCCCTTTTGGGCATTCTATTTTCCTTGCCAGAAGGGCTCCCAACTAGGGGGTGGGCAGTTAGATGATGGGGGTAGTGGTTTCAAAAGGGCTCCGGCATGTGCAACCTGATCACCTTTGCCGGTCAAACTCCTGGCCCATGCGTTTCCGTTGTGACACTGATTCTGCAGAACTGGGTTGGGTGTGAAAAGTAACTTTAAAGTATAAATATAGATTTTTTGAATCAGCAATGTTGTGTTCGGTTAAGTTTTATTTGGGGTGAAAAATCAATGAACTGATTCCTTGTGGGATTTTCCATTCAATCAGGATGAAAAATCGATAAACTGATTTCTTATAGGATTTCTCACTAAAATTGGCTACACCCCATTTTCAACCATAACTTTTACCAGTTTTGATGTATTTTTGTTCAAACTCGATGCTGGCGTTACTTAGAACTCATGGGAACTTTGAATGCTTTAAGTTCTCCAAAAAAAAACAAAAACAATTGATGAGTGGAAAAATTGTCTGCAACCCATTTTCATCCAAGTGTTTACCAATTACAATGGATTTTGCTCAAATTTCATGTTGGTGTTACTTAATTTGGTTTGAAACAAAGCGCTTGATTAGCTTAATAATCCTAACTTAATCCCGGGCAATGCCGGGCTATGCTGCAAATGGTTTATAAATTGTGACCAAATTTCCTCTGAGATTTTTAAGTGACATCTTGATGTGCCTCTCTTTGATGTACCAATGAACCATCTGCAGAAAATGCTTCTGGAGTAGGGTAGCCTCTCTCAAATTCATTGATCCATCAGCTAGACATGCAACATTTACTGAAAATTTTAGTTAAGGCATTGGTCTCCTGGCTATAGAAAGAAGAAGAGAAGACAGGGAGAACATTTAAGTTTGAAGGTGGTACTCCAGCTGGGCATTGATTGTGATGGATAAAGCAAGTTGAAGAACTACGTGTTGATGTATCTGTATGCATTTGTGTTTTATATAGCCCCATGTATCTCTTTGTATGTATAGATATATCTACATGTACATGTGTATCTATATATATATATATATCTATATAATTCCATCTCTCTCCCCCTCTCTCTTCTTTCCCATTTGCTTTCTCTTTCACTCATTTTCATTTTCAAAATAGTTGGCTTTAAAAAGAATTACTTAGAAAGATTGTAGCTGTTGTGTTGCCTGATTCATATCAAGTTGCTGCTGTGAAAGTGGCAGACAACCAAGATAATTCATAAACGTCAATGTGAAAAAGCAGGAAGAAATAACTAAACTCTACAGTTCCTAGGCCAAAAAGAATATAAATTTTTAGGTTTATATTACAGGTGTTATAATCATATATGAAGACACATTATTAATTATCCTTTCTTTTAAGGTGGTAAACTGGTAGAATCATTTGTGAGTTGGATGAAATGTTTAACAACATTTCCTCTTGCCCTTTACATTACATTCTGAGTTCAAATTTTTCTACGGTAAACCTTTCATCTTTTTGGGGTCTATAAAATAAGTACCAGTTGAACACTGGGGTTGATGTAATCAATTTACCCTTCCTTCAAAATTGCTAGTCTTGCGCCAAAATTTGAAACCATATCAATCAGTTTCTTTTTTACATTAAATTTTACATTAAATATTTTCTTGTAGTAGCTTTCTTTTACTGTTTTTTTTTTACATCGTTTTTTTTTTTTGCTCTTTACATAATTAAATTAGTTAATATTAGAGTAATTATTCTTTTTTACAGCTAGATGTCTTTCCTACCAATAAGCACTCAACTGAGGAGTGGGGAGTAGAACCTGGCCAGTCAAAGAACCTCAGAGATCCGAGATCACCCTGACCACCAAGGGCAGCTGCCCTCTCCCAACCATTGTTCTCCAACTTACAGGCACATGCTTAGAGTAGTTCCATCCACTTTTACCATTTTCACCACAGTCACTCACCTCATTGGAGAGCAATTCCTTCTCCTCCTTCATTTGTCTTTCCAACTTGCAAATGTTGTTGAGGGTTTGACTGAAGGGGTAAGTGTCTGTCGTTAGTCCTTGATGCTGTTGCCTCCTGACCCCTGAACTGCCTGCCCTGTCCTATTAAAGGAGAGCAGCTGGGTGATTGCTATGATGGACTCAGCCAATAGCCAAATCCATCTTACAAGTAACATCTAGTAATAATAATAATAAGAGTTTTCAGGGATGCTGTCATCTGTGACTGAACATTCAGTACTACCTATAGGAAACTTCTGTTCTGTCTAAAGAATCAAATGTGTGTGTGTGTATATATATATATGTATATATATATATATATATATATATATATATATATATATGGTGCAGGCATGGCTATGTGCTAAAAAGCTTGCTTCCCAACCACCTGGTTCCAGGTTCAGTCCCACTGCTTGGAACCTTGGGCAAGTGTATTCAATTATAGCCTTGGGCTAACCAAAGCCTTGTGAGTGGATTTGGTAGATGGAAACTGAAAGAAGCCCGTCATATATATATATGTGTGTGTCTTTGTGTCTGTCTGCCCGTCACCGCTTGACAACTGGTGTTGGTGTGTTTATGTCCCTGTAACTTAGCAATTCGGCAAAAGAGACCGATATAAAAAAAAAAGTCCTAGAGTCAATTTGTTTGTCTAAAACCCTTCAAGGCGGTGCTCCTGCATGACCACAATCAAATGACAAACCAGTAAAAGAATAAAGGAATATGATTTTAAAAGCACTTAGTTCATGGTTCTCTATAAACTTGCAACCATCTTACAGTTTTCAAAATAGCTGTGGAATTCCAGGTGTACTGTTGTTAGTAATAACAATTAACAGTAATGATGATAATGATGATGATCATGATGACAGTAACGATTATTATCACTATTAACTGCTTAACTCAGAATAGGGAGTAGAACTTGGTTTTGTCAGCCAGGGTTTTGTCAGTTAGGGAAACAGAATTGTGCATAATGTCTGTAGTAAGACCTTAACTTATGATGAAGTGGGAAGTAGTTTACTACCTCGACCTGACATTCATTATGTCTCATATTATATGTCTCGTATTGTCTCATTATGTCTCATAAACGAAAGAGAAAGAGCATGGCTGGTCTTGTTTATCAGAAGACTTTGCAAGGCGGCGAGCTGGCAGAAGCGTTAGCACGCCGGGCGAAATGCTTAGCGGTATTTCGTCTGCCGCTACATTCTGAGTTCAAATTCCGCCGAGGTCGACTTTGCCTTTCATCCTTTTGGGGTCGATAAATTAAGTACCAGTTACACACAGGGGTCAATGTAATTGACTTAATCCCTTTGTCTGTCCTTGTTTGTCCCCTCTATGTTTAGCCCCTTGTGGGCAATAAAGAAATAAGACCACCTTGCAAGATACCTGTGTTGTCTGTTGTAGTCTGTGACAGTCAATACAAATGGGAGAGTCAACCTAGTTGTATGTAGTGGAGGAATTTAAAATTTATGGTGGAATTCTACTTTACGCATGCCATATAACCTCTCATAATTTTTTTATTTTTTGGAATTTTCATAAAATATTTGTGAATTTGTATTCTATGTATGGGAATTCACACAACTATGAAAAAATTATCAAAAAAATTTTTTTTTATTCATTTTTTGTAATTTTCTTTTTAAATCAATTTAAAATTTGAACAGTTCAAATTTTTGGCTTAAATCGCAGCAATGGACCATTAAATGTGTTTATGAGATAAATGATATTGAAGAACATCAATATGTCAGAGTGACAAACAAAGGGGAGGTTATGAGGTGGTCGTGAGATGTGCTAAAAATAACAGCTAAATAGGTCTTAAATCATGCACCAAATTTTATTTTTGTTTTTGTAGTCGTATGAATTCCCATGAATAGAAAACAAATTCGCAAAACTTTTATGAAAATTCCAAAAAATAAGAAAGTTAAGAGGAGTTGTATGGTGTGCATAAAGCAGAATTCCACCAAATTGATGGCTGTTTTGTTGGGCTAGGGTGCTCGGTTCAAGTTACCGTGTGAGCCTAAATAAGGCTATTAGGGATGTGGGGGATCACTTGAAGGTATTTCTCTCTTGAAGCACAACGTGTAAACTAAAGAGGTTATTAGTAGTGTAATTAAATGACATAGCAAGCCTTAAGCAGTAACCCAATGACCCAGTAGTTCTTCAGAGGGGACTCAACAATTCAGCAGGCCTTTGACAGCAACCCATTAACTGAGCAGATATACAATGGAAGATGACATGACCCAACAGTATTACACAACTAACCAACATCATTAGTGAAAAGAAGCTGCTATGTTGTCACTTAAGCTATTAGAAATAGCAACCAAATCTTCTTCAAATCACACCATTGCATCTTTAGAAAAGATACACTGGCAAAGATAATCCCAAAGAAAACAGAACGGTCACAGCTGAAATGTATTTGATCATAGAAAAATCTGCTCAATCAAATTTGACCTAGGGTTAAAAACAGAAATATTATTATTATAAGTATGAGAATATAAAGAAAGTAGCTGACTTCATAGGATATTCTTTTATTGGGTTTTAAAAAAAAATGAAGGGAATCCATATTTTATTGATATTGTTTTGTTGCATGTCATGATAATTCAATTAATTCCACTTAATTCCACTTCAATTCACTTTGCTCTAGGAAATACAGGTACCAAATCATCTATGATGGTATTTTATCTGAGAAGGGGTTAGGGGTAAGGGTAGGATGTTACTGTTGTTATTGGTTTCTTGGGATGCTCGTAATTATGTTTTGGTTAACCTTGCTGCCAAACTTTTGGATTTGGAAATCAAAGCATTGCTATCCTCTGTCTTATTCCTCTTTCCCTTTATTGGCTGCTTCACTTATCTACGATTTTATTTTTAGATGTTTCTAGTTGTCTATGGTGTCTTCCTCATAAGAAAGGTACAGATAATGTTTTCTTTCATTCATTTAAAAATACAGGAACAAAATATAATTGTTTCCTCTTAAAGAAACAAATTGGCTGAGTTGATGGAGTAATTAGGCTGCTACCAGCTCATAGTTCTTTGAATTCATTTTCAACAGCTCATATGTCAATGTGTTTCTTGACTGAACACTTTATTCCACATGATCACAGCTCAGCTAACATCATCAGGAATAACTACCAGGTCATCTGAGAATATCACTAGTAATTGTTCAGCTTTCCATCTAGGTGTATATTTTTTTTCATTCTGCTTTATTCCATGTAAGTTTGGCCTCAGACTCAAAGTAACTATTATTAGAAGTTTTCAAAGGGGGAAATTTAAAGGTAAAGATATATTTTTGGTGGTGCTAGTTGTGGTGGAGTTAATATCTTCAGTTTGACCTGCTTTGAACTTTCATGTTATAGATATCGCTCTCAAATGCCAAAAGTTAAGTTGCTATATTCACATCAAGGCTTCAATATCAGTCACAGACAGCTTCCACTACTCAACAGTAAGGGCTAGTTTTTGATTTTTTAACGTATTATATGTTCATCATTTTATGAAATGGATTTCATGTATGCGTAAGTATGTACATGCAATTTGTATTTATTTGTTTGTTTTGTTCCTTTTTCACGTTTAAGGTTAAAATGTTTTGGTTTTGGTTTTGTGCACATGTGAAAAATTTATACATGTTTTTTTTAAGAAACCTTGCCCACCTCTCCTCTCTGCAATTCTCCTGCTAGGGCTCGTGGTATCCAGCATCGGCGCACCAACAATGAAGCCGTTGCAGGCTTCTTTTCGTCCATCGGACACCTGTATACAGCTCACCACTTGTGGGGTAAGTTTCCATCTGCACGACTGCACTGTGCACAGCAGATTTGCCTACACCAGCAATGTGTGGGGCGGAGATAGATTTCCATTTCTTTTTTTTTTTCAAATAAATCTAACTATACACAGTGCACCATTTCCATGTATGTTTGTGTGTGAATGTCTCTAATGGGTGCGTTCTTTCTTTTAATTAGTTAATCATTAGCACTGTTACAGCTTTACCTCCACCCCTTCATTTGTAGTGTAGAAGTAGATGTCACCCCGCCACACACTCTCTTTGTGTCAAAGGGGTATATCTCTACTTGCATGTTGCTGTTTTCAATTGCAGCTTCCATTGCTTGCAATAAATATAGTCGTTTTTATCTTCTTTATAAATGGATGGTACTATTTTTTTTATTTATTAATATTTCTGTTTTGATATGCATTCTGCTCTGGCTTTGTTTAATATTAAGACAGTCTACTTGTGTGCGAGTATGCATGAATGTTAGGGGATGTGCATGTGTGTTTATATATATTTATGTATCATACACGCTTGTGTATGTGTTTTTATATATACATAAGAACAGTTTCAGTTGGTTTATCTGGTTCTTAAAACAATTTCACTTAAACAGAGTTTCAGTATATTCTTTTACTCTTTTACTTGTTTCAGTCATTTGACTGTGGCCATACTGGAGCACCGCCTTTAGTCGAGCAAATCGACCCCAGGACTTATTCTTTGTAAGCCCAGTACTTATTCTATCGGTCTCTTTTGCCGAACTACTAAGTTATGGGGACATAAACACACCAGCATCGGTTGTCAAGCAATGCTAGGGGGACAAACATAGACACACAAACACATACATACATACGTCATACGATGGGCATCTTTCAGTTTCCGTCTACCAAATCGACTCACAAGGCTTTGGTCGGCCTGAGGCTATAGTAGAAGACACTTACCCAAGGTTCCACGCAGTGGGACTGAACCCGGAACCATGTGGTTGGTAAGCAAGCTACTTACCACACAGCCACTCCTGCGCCTGTTTGGTTTTCATTCACATATATATATATATATATATATATTTCTTCATTCTAAGAGAAGGATGATTTTAGCATTCTGTCTCCTTTTAATAATAGTGAAGAACACTGACCACATTCGACAATATTTCCAGTTTTAATAATAGACCTTATATTGTCAAGACAGCTTACTTCTTTACTACTGTGAAAATGGAAATTTATTTATATATTGGAAAGGATTAAGAAAAAATGCTAAAAAATTGCAAAGCATTTAATATAAACAAACCATGAGAACATGGGAAAGAAACTAAGAGAACATCAGAACTAGAATAAACGCTCTTTCTTTAATATCTTAATAACAGATATCATACATATATCATAATACTGGAAACAATCAACAGAAAAATTTGTTCCAGTTGTCGCCTTACTGGCACGTGTAAAGACATTCGAGCGAGGTCGTTGCCAGTGTCGCTGGACTGGCTTCTGTGCAGGTGGCACGTAAAATACACCATTTTGAGCGTGGCCGTTGCCAGTACCGCCTGACTGGCCTTTGTGCCGGTGGCACATAAAAGCACCCACTACACTCTCTGAGTGGTTGGCATTAGGAAGGGCATCCAGCTGTAGAAACTCTGCCAAATCAGATTGGAGCCTGGTGTAGCCACCTGGTTCATCAGTCCTCAGTCAAATCGTCCAACCCATGCTAGCATGGAAAGCGGACGTTAAATGATGATGATGATGATGATTGGCTTGCAACCATGCTGGAGGCACAGCTTTAACAGTTTTGGTCAAACAAATTGGTCCTAGTACACTTTTGCTGGACCACTAAGTTACAGGGACATAAACAAACTAACACTAGTTGTTAAGCAATGGGAAGGAAAGGGTACATGCATGTATACACATACAAGCACCCACACACACGCACACACCAAAGTTTAAGTGAAAATGTTCATATTTATATATAAAAACACAGTAGATATACACATATATTATATAACGTGTGTGTGTATATATATATGTATATATATATATATATATATTATGATATACACATACATTTTTATATACATATGTGTTTGTTATAAATATGTCTATATAAAATACATTATGTTCTATGATATATGAAAATGTATATATGTATATATTTATACGTGAGTACATACATATATATATAATATGTACATATTTTATAATATATGTTATTTATACATACACATGCACATTCATAATGTTGCTGGTGAAGCTAGATTGTTTTTTCTTAATATTTCATAGTGTGGTGTTGCTTTTTATGCCAAGGTAGATCTCTGCCATTCTAAATGTAGTTTGCTTCACTTTGTTTCAATATTTCTTTGCATTGCTTAAGAATTTTCTCTTTGTTTTCTTTTTTCTACTCTTACTCGTGTATCTCTTCTTGCTTCATTTCAAATTCTATACATTCTATACACCTATCATACATCTCGCATATCTTTGTTAAAAAACATTTCTCATGGCCTCAGCAGACAAAATGGAAAAAGGCATTGCCTCAGAGGCTGGTGAGGGAGATGTGCAAGAAATGTTTCTTAATAGAGATATACGAGCCAGAGAATTTTAAAAAAAAGAGATCTATCTATACACACAAATTTACACATTAAATTTACACATTAAATTTCTGAAATAATACAGATTGTTTATTTTTCTCATTCTTTATTTCATTATGCATATTATATATATCTTACAAATTATACATACATAAAATATAATATTATATTATATATATAATATATATGTTTCATATTATGTATTTTTTATATATACATATATGTTATATATATGTATGTATCTTTACACACACACACATGCATATACACACATTATTTCCCTTGTTAGAAGCCCTGAAACTGCAGAAGCCTTTATTTTCATATGGTTTATAAATTGAAGGTCTAGTTAACTCTTCTTCCCTTTCTCTCACCCATTACTACTGCTGCTGGAACCCTACAAGTTCTTATATTGGAAGTGGAAAAAAAAATCTTCCAATTACAGATTCATCACTGAAGATTATCAGAATTTTGTTGCTTTCACTCAATTTTTTTAAAATTTATTTATCTTCTTTCTAACATATTTTATCAGTTCTTGTCTTTTAGCTCATTTTTACCCTTTTTTTTGTTTCTTTCCTTTTCTTTCTGAAGATAAACTTTTTTCTTCTTTTTTATTATGTTTATTTATTAATATTTTTGTTGCAATCATATTTCTAATAAAACATTTTTTTTCTTGTATTTTATTTAATTTTGAAAAGAACTAGCTCTGTCTCTTCAAAAATTACAATTATTGAAGGTTTTGATTTGGATATAAAACATAACATTCACTATTTAATTATAAACTTTCAATTGATTTTGAAAATAATCCAGAATTTGCATGGATTTTAGTGAAATATTTAACTTGTTCTTTATTGAGCTGGGCTTAGTACATAACAAAAGTTTCTTACATAAAAGTTATTGAGGGAAGATTTCAATTTAAATATGAACACATTAAAACAGGGAATTTCGTATTAAAGAACTGCAGTTGATCCTAGATGTTAGTATTAAAATGGATTAAGCAGGATTTATAAGTAGAGCAACACACAACAAACTGATGCTTTCTGTGATAGTTTTATATTGGGCTGTATATTGCATGTATATTATTGAGTGTATAGTGCATGTATATATCATTGAGTGTTTTGAAACTGTTTATAATGCATTTGTATTAATGTTATTGCAGTGTTCGTTTTGCTTGGAGACAAAAATGAGAATGTGGTAATTTCTTGAAACAAGAAAAAAAAAGTAATGCTAATATTAAATGATATTGGGCAGTGGAATGGCTGAGTCATTAAAGCATTGAACAAAATACCTTGCAGTATATACTTAGTTCCTTTTAGGTTCTGGGTTCAAAACATACCGACATCAACTTTGCTTTTACTCTTTCTAAAATAAAATACCTGTCAAATACTGGGACCAGAGTGGTATACTGTTCCTAAAAGGCATCTTAGATAGGGATGGAGTTCTGAGTTCATATCCTGTTGTGGTCAATTTTGCTTTCCATCTTTTCATGTTGTTAAAATATGGGTGATGGCATAATTGACTAAATACCTATCTCTTGAAAAATAATTTGATGGTTTGTGTCTGTGTAAAAAAAAAATCAATATTAGTAAAAGGAAATGAAGATTGAAGAAATCCAAGTGAATACCTCAGTAAGCCCTCCATGAGTTGGTACATTAATCACTGAGTATAACAGTAATCACACAGACAATAACTCATTACTATATATACTGATTACTATATATATGTGTGTGTGTGTGTATATATATATATATATATATATATATATATACATGTATTTATATATATATATGTATATATATATATATATATATATACACACACACATGTGTGTGTGTATATATGCATATATATACATATATGTATATATACACATGTATTTATAAATAGATATATATATATGTATATGTGTGTGTGTATATATGCATATATATATATACATATACATGTATTTATATATTTATAGATATATGTGTATATATATTTATTATATATATATATATATATATAT